>NC_089593.1:13709529-14009529 GCF_019320115.1 Miscanthus floridulus | reverse complement strand
ATAAAGAGGACAATATGTGAACGTTATTAAAGGAAAGGAAAACTACAAATTCCAGCAGGTTTGCTTGTATATCGCTACGTTCCTACGTTGGCTGTGGAAGATTGGCCTCCGACTCCGAGTAGTCCCTCCCTCTCCCTGCCGGGACGTGCAGTGGCAGTGACGAAAAAGAGACTGTTTCTCTGGAGTCACTACCCAGGTCCTTTTGGTTAGGGAAAGTGTATGTTGCTTAGTGTCTTTTTGGTGGAGCTTCACCCAGTAGCTGGAGAAACCGAAACCGACAAAGCTAAAAATAGTTGTGTTCCATTGGCTTCTAGTTATTGGGAAGGAGTAGAGATGAAAACGGTACGGATATTTTCCGACCGTATTTGAAACCGAATCCGTTTAGAGAGGTTGAGATCTGTCCGTATCCGAGTCCGGATATCCAACATCCGATACCATATCCGTATCCAAATACTCAAATCGCATATTTATGATATCGATATCCAATCGTATCCTATCCGACATAGTTGACACTATCCATATTCGAATCTGAATCCGAACAAAAATATGAAAACAAATGTAATATCGGTGATATCCGTCCGTATCCAATCCGTTTTCATCCCTTGGAAGGAGAGTGGAAAAAGGCTTCATGAATAATGACACTATAGTAACATGAACAATGCAACAGTAGGTGAAGCTGAAGCCACGAGAAACTCCACTAAAAATGGCCTAGTATTTCTCTTCAGCTCAAACTTTTAGACAAGTTGTCCCGTGCATACTACTTTCTCTGTTTTTATTTAAGTGTCGTATTAATTTTGTCCTAAGTTAAAAGCTCATATTTTTTATGATCTATTTTTTAAAAATATATATATATATAGGTTAACAACAAAAGATTTATATTTTTAGATTTCACTATTGGTATAATTTGATTGATTGATTACATTAAGTTTAGCCTACATTAAATTGGGTTACTGGGTATTTATACCTTCTATTTAATTTGGGTTGCTTGCAACAGCAGTCAAGAGGGCGGCCGACGGCTGTGACCGTGAGTCGTGCAATAAGGGTGGGAGTGAGGCAGTGCTAGGGTTAGAGCATCTTCAAGAGATTCTCTATATGTTTTCTAAATGCTAGGAATTATGGATGAAAACGGTATGGATATTTATTCGACCGTCCGTTCGACCGAACAAATATGAACACTTATCTGGGTAGTTACTCGGATATCCGTATTTTTTTTCGGATACGGATAATAAAACGGATATCTTAGGCGGATATCAAATACGGATGTAATATCATCGATATCCGGCAGATATCGGATAATCCGATTAAGTATCGGATATATCCGGATATTCCAAACGGATATTATCCGGATATTATTCAAACGACCTTGGATGGAGAAATGATCTAAAATTTGAACCGTCCAAACTTTCTCAAATGGAAAGTTGACCAAAACAACAATTGTAGATCTTGATGAGTTGAACAAACTTGGTATTCAAAACTTTTCAATTTGAAGTCATTTAGAGTTAATAATACTAGAGTCAAAGTGTTGTTTTTTCATTTGACCAAATTTGACTTGGTCAAACTTGCTCAAATGAGACACTAAATGACCTCAGATGAAAAAACTCTGAATACCAAGTTTGATCATCTCAGCAAGATCTACAATTGTTACATAGCTCATTTTCCCATTTGAGAAAGTTTTATCAAACACTAGTCACAAATTCTTGAATCTCATATAGACTTTCTAAAACTATATCACACACTTGTGAAATTTGAACTACATTTTATTCAATCTTTCTCAAATGAAAAAATGGCCTATATAAGGATTGTAGATCTTGATGATCTGAACAAACTTGGTATTCAAAACTTTTCAATTTGAGACAATCTAGGGTTCCGAAAACTAGTTTGTAGGCGTCAAAATTTAAAAATCACAAATTTGAACCGTCCAAACTTTCTCAAATGGAAAGTTGACCAAAACAACAATTGTAGATCTTGATGAGTTGAACAAACTTGGTATTCAAAACTTTTCAATTTGAAGTCATTTAGAGTTTATAATACTAGAGTCAAAGTGTTGTTTTTTCATTTGACCAAATTTGACTTGGTCAAACTTGCTCAAATGAGACACTAAATGACCTCAGATGAAACAACTCTGAATACCAAGTTTGATCATCTCAGCAAGATCTACAATTATTACATAGCTCATTTTCTCATTTATGAAAGTTTTATCAAACACTAGTCACAAATTCTTGAATCTCATATAGACTTTCTAAAACTATGTCACACACTTATGAAATTTGAACTACATTTTATTCAAACTTTCTTAAATGAAAAAATGTCCTATATAAGGATTGTAGATCTTGATGATCTGAACAAACTTGGTATTCAAAACTTTTCAATTTGAGACAATCTAGGGTTCCAAAAACTAGTTTGTAGGCGTCGAAATTTAAAAATCACAAATTTGAACCGTCCAAACTTTCTCAAATGGAAAGTTGACCAAAACAACAATTGTAGAGCTTCATGAGGTGAACAAACTTTGTATTCAAAACTTTTCAATTTTAAGTCATTTAGAGTTCATAATACTAGAGTCAAAGTATTATTTTTTCATTTGACCAAATTTGACTTGGTCAAACTTGCTCAAATGAGACACTAAATGACCTCAGATGAAAAAACTCTGAATACCAAGTTTGATCATCTCAGCAAGATCTACAATTGTTACATAGCTCATTTTTCCATTTGATAAAGTTTTATCAAACACTAGTCACAAATTCTTGAATCTCATATAGACTTTCTAAAATTATGTCACACACTTGTGAAATTTGAACTACATTTTATTCAAACTTTCTCAAATGAAAAAATGGCCTATATAAGGATTGTAGATCTTGATGAGCTGAACAAACTTGGTATTCAAAACTTTTCAATTTGAGATAATCTAGGGTTCCGAAAACTAGTTTGTAGGCGTCGAAATTTAAAAATCACAAATTTGAACCATCCAAACTTTCTCAAATGGAAAGTTGACCAAAACAACAATTGTAGAGCTTGATGATTTGAACAAACTTGATATTCAAAACTTTTCAATTTGAAGTCATTTAGAGTTCATAATACTAGAGTCAAAGTGTTATTTTTTCATTTGACCAAATTTGACTTGGTCAAACTTGCTCAAATGAGACACTAAATGACCTCAGATGAAACAACTCTGAATACTAAGTTTGATCATCTCAGCAAGATCTACAATTGTTACATAGCTTATTTTCCCATTTAAGAAAATTTTATCAAACACTAGTCACAAATTCTTAAATCTCATATAGACTTTCTAAAACTATGTCACACACGTGTGAAATTTGAACTATATTTTGTTCAAACTTTCTCAAATAAAAAAATGGCCTATATAAGGATTGTAGATCTTGATGAGCTGAACAAACTTGGTATTCAAAACTTTTCAATTTGAGATAATCTAGGGTTCCGAAAACTAGTTTGTAGGCGTCGAAATTTAAAAATCACAAATTTGAACCATCCAAACTTTCTCAAATGGAAAGTTGACCAAAACAACAATTGTAGATCTTGATGAGTTGAACAAACTTGGTATTCAAAACTTTTCAATTTGAAGTTATTTAGAGTTCATAATACTAGAGTCAAAGTGTTGTTTTTTCATTTGACCAAATTTGACTTGGTCAAACTGAGCTCAAATGAGACACTAAATGACCTCAGATGAAAAAACTCTGAATACCAAGTTTGATCATCTCAGCAAGATCTACAATTGTTACATAGCTCATTTTCCCATTTGAGAAAGTTTTATCAAACACTAGTCACAAATTCTTAAATCTCATATAGACTTTCTAAAACTATGTCACATATTTATGAAATTTGGAACTACATTTTGTTCAAACTTTCTCAAATGAAAAAATGGCCTATATAAGGATTATAGATCTTGAATCCATGACCATGACTCCATGAGACCCATGAAGCCATGAGCTTGGCTATATCTACTCATGCCGTGAAGATTGGTGCTTGTATGATGTTTGATGTATGATGTATCTGTATCTTTATCTTATTTGTTGCTTTACTCTTTAGTCTTTCGGCTTAATCTAGATGGATTATGGACTCATAGAGTGGTGTAATGGTTTGCGCACGTATATATATATATATATATATATATATATATATATATATATATATATATATATATATATATATATATATATATATATGCTGCTTTTACTCAATATCCGAATAGATATTTGTATCCGACCTTCTCCGAATCCGATTCATACTGTATTCGATACTCATTATTCGTATCCGTAACCGAGTCAATCCGTATTCTTATATGTATCCGAACGCTATCCGTGTCCGAATCCGAATCCGAACAGAAATATGAAAACAAATATAATATGAGTGATATCCGTTCGTATCCGATCCGTTTTCATCACTAGGAATACAGATTTTGGTGAAAATTTATCCTCCAAAAGCTTATCTAAATGGTTATCCTAGTCAAAAATAGAAGACGAGAATAGTTGTCTAGAGTATGCATGAGATATAGAAAAACTGTTGGAGGGTGAAAAGATATAGAAAACAATTTTTATGCAAGTGACTCTCCAAATAATGATTTGAAAAGTGAGATTTAGAAAGACTCTTGGAGATGCTCTTACCAGGTATTTATACCTACTATTTAATTTAGCTAGGCTAAACATTTAGCACTGGGCTTCTCTTAGCCTACTAGTCGGGTCACCTGATGGGTAACGAGGACATAGACTGTTGGAATGTTCCAGCCCCTTCACTCGATGAGGATCAGGTTTAGGGGTGTTGGTGTTTTTGGACCACCGATGAGTAAATTTGTATTTTGCGTGTTAGGCTCGGATAGTTTGCTCTGAGGACACAAGGGTTTATATTGGTTTAGGCAGAACGTCCATATACGTCCAGTTTGCTGCTGCTCGTATTACCGGCACTTGGTTTGCAGTAGGGGTTACAAATAGGCGAGAGAGGGAGAGGATCCCAAGTCTCTGGTGGAAGGAGTGAATGGGTGCTGAGAGCTCGCTTGCCGCTCAGCCGTGTGCTCGTGTCGTGCTCTTATGTTTCGATCTCCGTGTCAAGATCTCGATCCCCTTTCACGGGGCGCCCTGCTTCCCCTTTTATAGGCGAAGGGAAAGCGCGGGTTACAGAGGAGGAAAAAGTAGAAGAACGAGAGAGGGAGAAGAAGGCTTCCAGGGTTGCCGAATCATTCTTCTCCTTTATGCTGGTCCCACCGATCCTGTAGATGTCAACAGGGACGGCTCCATGTCGTGGCCCTATTCATCACTGGCGTCATGCGCAGGGGTCATCTACCGGTCATGGCGTTCCACTCCGTCCCAGCGGACGTCGTAGTGAACTGACGCACCTGTCAGCGTCCGTACGAGGATTAGGCAGAACAGCACCGGCACATCCCGCACTGTTCTTGATGTGAATCCCTAGGTATGGCCAGTCATGGCCACGTGTTACATCGAGGCGTGCCAGCCTCTTCCTTAGCGTCAAGGTTTTGACCCAAGCCCATACGCTTGGACCTGGAGTGGTTGGCGGCGGTATGGGTCCCTGTTGGACGAGATGAAACCCACGTCCTCGAGTTCGGGCGAGACGAAGCCCGCACCCAAGGGGTCGGGCAAGACAGAGCCCACGGCCTCGAGTTCGGGCGAGATGGAAACCGCGTCCTTGGGGTCGGGCGAGACGGAGCCCGTACCTAAGGGGTCGGGCGAGATGGAAACCACGTCCTTAGGGTCAAGCGAGACAGAGCCCGCACCCAAGGGTTGGGCGAGACGGAGCCCTCACCCAAGGGGTCAGGCGAGACAGAGCCCATGACCTTTAGTCCGGTGAGACGGAGCCCGCGGCCTTAGGGTCGAGCGAGACCTTTTAATACGTCTCGAGCTATCTGGAGAAGTCAGCGTGAGCGTTAACTTCCTTGCTTTGGGTATCCCTAATATCGATACCCAACAAGGGGATATTGGGCTGGCCTCCTCCTTAAGGACTTCTCCTCTTTTTTACACTGAAAAACGTCTCCTCCTACTAAAGTATTTGGTAGGGCTTCTTCGGAGGAGCCAAAGCCGGAGCCCTACCAAACATAACCTTAGCTCTCAAAGGTCCCCATGGGGATTAATTTTGTACCATTCTTGCCCCCTAATGGATGAAATCCCCGTCGGGGATCAGAGATCAGGTCCCCATTGCCAACCTAGTGGCGATCCATTAGGGTGGGCGACTAGGAGTCGCGCGTATAGGGAGAGCCGGAGGGCGGTGAAACAGGGTGCACAAACCAAAGACTGGGTGGATGGCGCTCATGATAGCGGATGGCCAAGGGCGACACGCTTTGGAGGAAAAAGGGAGGGCAATGCGAGCATGTGAGATGGGAGATTGGGGAGCTTCCTTTTCTATTACAAGAGAGCACTTAGTGGGGGAACGAGTGATTGCAGGAGGGGGATCCTAGCGATGGAGCGAAGCGAAAAACGGGTGGACAATTTTCTATTTGATGCTTTTTAGATAGAGATATGAAAATGAGTCTACTTCTAAGTTTTTTATTATTTCTTCCTTTGAAAAAAATTAAACACATGCTGCCGTACGGGCTTATATTCACTAGCATATATGTGTAGGGATGAAAACGGATCGGATACAGACGGATATCACCGATATTACATTTGTTTTTATATTTCTGTCCGGATTTGGATTCGAATACGGATAGTGTCAACTATATCGGATAAGATACGATTGGATATCGACATCATAAATATGCGATTTGAGTATTCGGATATGAATACGGTATCGAATGTTGAATATCCGGACTCGGATACGGACAGATCTCAACCCCTCTAAACGGATTCGGTTTCGAATACGGTCGGAAAATATCCGTATCGTTTTCATCCCTATATATGTGGTCTCCCATAAAGAGGACTCATATAGTAGTTCTATATATAGGGAGAGTATATTTTGTTGACAGCTACAAAATAAGTTATTCTGTAGCCATCTAGATTTACGATAATTTTACATACTAATTTACGATAATGTCAATACAGATTTACGATAGTTAGGTTACTATACACATGGGGATATTTACCATAACGTTATAGTAAAATACTTAGTAAGGAGTTACTAAAATCTCGTAAATTAATATAGTAATTATCGTAACTCAAAGTGGGTACAGAATAAGTTATTTTATAACCAGCTATATATATATATATATATATATATATATATATATATATATATATATATATATATATATATATATATATATATATATATATATATATATATATATATATATATGAAAACTAAAACGGAGAAGCTATACCACACCGGGGTGTTTTTTGAGCAATTCAACACCCGATTTGTAGGCCGCATGATTTGGAGCACCAGCATTCGCCCACCGTACGGTTTGGAGCACCAGCAGCGCCCGTGCTCGAGTGTAAGAGAGTGACGGATGCTCAAATATATGCTAAGTTTTAGAGCGTATGCTTTGTGTGTCTGAGCTTATCAACTGATGAGAGTGTAAAGACTGTGTAGCTGTCGAGCTCTAGAGCTATTGACCTGTTTTGCTCTTTCTAGAGCTGTTGAGCCGTTTAACCGTCGTCCTTTTTAGAGAGAGCGCATCCCCTTTTAAGGATAAAGGGGATGGTCTTACAAGTCAAAAAAACGGAAAGGAAGAGAATGTGTACGTGTGTTGCCTAGTCTTGTTGCCCACGTCGTCGGGTACGGCACGCCATCACCACCTTACTGTTCATGACCTAATGTATCTGACAGGCTGTGTTCGCCACCTTACAGTTCAAGACCTGGCAGGCTGCACAGTGTTCGCCAGGGACGGCAAACGACGGCGCCCACAATATTGTTTGTGTTCTAACGCGTTTGGAAGGCTGTATAGTGTCCGTCTGACATGGCCTGGCGGCACCGTCCTGCAGGTGCACATGGCATGATAGGGTACGGTCCTCGGTATTGCGGTTGACTTGAGTGTCTTACCTTATCTGCTCCGCCTGCTACCTGGGCCCACACCGAGCAGGCGTCCTAGTCGGTCGTTCTCGGTCGGCCCCGACCGTGTCGGTCGGGAAAGAGAGGCGAGTAAAGGTCCGACATATCCCCGGTCGAAGGAACAGGTCGGAGTCGGACTGTGGTCCCACCATGGCCAGCCCTTCCGGTTGGGGCTCCGACCAGGTCTCCTGGCCGGAGGTGCCGGTCGGGGACCGAATCGTGGTCTCGGCCTGTCATTGTGTATCTGGGCCGGCCCAGACGCGCGTTGTCGCTGCACTGCCTGCTGGGCCAAGTATTGCAGGGAAACAGATCCATTGGGGACCCCTGGCTTTTTAACTCGACAGTCAGGTTGCATGGCGGGTCGATGCGGAGGAGCGCCGGCGGCGCCGGGTGCGGCAGGTCCTTGGTGGCGGGGTCAAGCCTGGAGACGGCGGCGATGGTGATGGTGTACTCGACGGGGTCATACGGGCGGGACCACTCCCTTTCCCAGCGACTGAACAGGTGCGCGACGCCGATGAAGAGGTACACGACGCCGACGACGCCGACGATGAGTAGGCCGAGCAGGAGAAGGACGGCCAATACTCTTCCAGCTACTTCTCCAACTGCTTGTCCAGCTCTATGAGCTCTTTCTGCTGCCGACTTCTTTGCCTGCGTCGTCGTCGATTGTTTCCCGCTAATTGGCAGTCCGTCCGTCTCTGCGTCGGCGACGGCGGCGGTGGCGGCCATGGTTTGCTTCTCGATCGATCGTGTGTGTTTGTTTTCCGTAACAAGATTCACGTCGTTTCCGCCGGCATTTACGGGGACTGTAGAGGCCGCAAGATCGAGGGGGCCCTGTTAGTAACAAGTATGTTTTCCTTTACAGTTTGCATGCGCACGAACGAGCACCGTGGATGTGGTCGCCGTGCGCGTAGGAGGGCACGGCGAGAATAGCTCACGCATGACCATGGAGTGATAGGCTGTGGACGCAGCGGGGATGGACACGTTCAAGCGCGATGCGCGGCTATCCCACCCAAGAGCTTCTGCTCTTTGTAATTTTTATAGAGGATAAAAGGGCAAGAAAGATAAAAAAGCAGTGGTTCCAGAGCTGCACCAAACCCTATGTGCTCCAAGTGTTCGCGTTCTGTTTGTGCTGTGTTTGCTTTTGCGATTGTGATCGTGAGCTCGCCGGCCGTGATGAATGCCGGGAGAGCGCTAACCGCGCTGACGCGTTGTCGAGCGTCGGCACACAATGGATAAACATTATCCATCTAGTTATGAAATTCCATGATCACAATAGTTATTTTCTCACGCAGATTGATCGAGAAAAAAAATTTCTCACGCAGATCAAGAAAACCCTCCGAACTTTTGCTCCAACCATATACAGTGGCACCCCAGCTTCGTGAGATGAGCAAGCTACATATATGTGCTTTGGATGTGGGGCAAAACTTGCTCCCAAAATAACAATGTTTTTTTCAATGACTATGTCAATAGACACATTTCTAAGAAACGAATTCATATGTATAATGATAAATAACAAATAAATTTCTTTTGACAAGTACCGGATGGAATTGCTCAATTGCTACGCGAAGGCCTAGATCAGAAACAAGATGAACATCTGGGCCTGTTATGATTGCTCAATTGCGCACCCATTATGATTGCACATGTTATCTTCCCATTCGTTCGAAAAACGAAAATCGTTTTATTTACCGGCCTTCCTCGTGTTTCTTTGCGTCAGGTACTCAGGTTTACGGTTTGCATTCTGGACATCAAAACATGTTGCGACAATGCAAACAAAATCTTGCGCCCAATGCGCAGGAAAAAAAGAGAAACCAAGTGGTTATTGGTTAGCATGCACATGCATGCAGTCATGCAAAAAGGTCTAGCGAAGAGTTTCGTTTGTCAATGATTTTGGCCCTATTCGCTTGGCTGAAAAGTCATAGCTAAAAGTACTGTTCGCTGATTTGTTGTGACAGAAAAACACTGTTCGTTCGCTAAAATGAGTACTAATTACTTTTGCTTTAAGACTTGATTTCTAGAAAAGGTGCACCGGAGCACTTCTGGATTCATAATATCTCTGCTTTTGGATTATCGCCAAGTGGAGGCTCACTGGTGTTTGTAGGGATAACACGTGCTACCTCCTCCGTCCCAACAACAATAGATTTGTAGACTCAAAATTTGTTTTGTTCCATAATAAATCCCGTTTATTTTCTTGGAGGGGTCAACATACCCATTTATTCCTCCTTGACATCAGGGCGTCCCCAACTATTAATAGGTTCGGACTGACGTGGAGTGGAGAGAGCAGGCAAAAAGTGAATAGCTATTGATTTGTTTGGCGCTAGCGCGGAGCTGGTGGAAGCCATGATAGGCGCATGCAGCTTTTTTACTTGGATGGCGAATCGGAAGCCACTGGTGGAGAAAGATGCTTTGGTTAGCTAATTCTAACGTTTGAGCTCAGAGCTGGTCATGTCCATCGAAGTTGCTCAAATCGACGGCACCACTGCAGACGCCCCTCATGCTTAAAGGTTGATGTTGAGTAAAATAACAATTAATATATTTTTGAAAACACCAAAACTCATTGCTCTCTTTTCTCGGGAGTTGATGAGTGCACCGAAGGGCCTGATATTTAGGATATCCGGACGATATAGCGGATATAAATTCGATTACTTTACACAGATGACGGATACAAATGCAATATATATATTCGCCGGATATCGGATATTTTATTCGAATACATCCAACTAGTATCAGAAAACATATCCGAATATTTAAATTTATATTGAATTGTGATTTATAGTTTTTTTTTAAAAAAAATTAATTACTAATTTTTATAGTTTTAAATGTGTGAATACTTTGAACGTCACCGTAGCCCAGCAGTTTTGCGGAGCCCTGTGGACTGTGCTGGCTGGGGCATCGAGGTGGGACTAAACTAGCATACTCGACGCTGCTTAGTGCCTTAGTCTTGTGTCTTCATTCGCACTGGCCCAACACAAGTAGCAGGATGTGTTGGCCCAAGGCAGAAGCCCATGAAGCCTACAACAGCCCAGCCGTTGGCGTGCGGCGTTCCTCAGTCGTGAGTGGGCCCGCCTGGCTGCGACGTTGCATGCGCCGGTTGGCTGGTTAGTGGTTACGCTGCGGCCTGCTGGTTTTGGAATTTGGACGTTTTTTTGTTATACCTGGAATCTGGACGTAGTGCTGCTGCCTGGTGCCGAGTTTTCCCGCTACGCTATGGTTTGGCTTTTGGCGTAGCTGCCTTTTAATTTTATATATAATTTTCATAAGAGTTCGAAATTAGTGAAATAAATCAATAATGTATTCATTGTGACTATCTCGACGAGCTCTCTGTGACGGTGCACTCAATTTTCAGCATTTGAGGTGGTATGACTTTTGTATGTACTCAAAAGATATCGGCTTAGGTATGCATAAGCTGTGACAAATGTAACTCAACTTTCAGAAAACATGACAATGCGATGAACTATTGATAATTTGCTTCTACACGTATAATCTAGCTGTAATTAGGACTCATGGAGTGGTCAAATGACTACAACACATGTTCTATAGAGAGATGTTGCTTTTACTCAATATCCGGAGAAATATTCGTAACCGACACTATCTGCGTCTGGCTCAACCCGTATTCGATATATATTTATTCGTATTCGTATCCGAGACATCCGTACCCATAGTTGTATCCGATAGCTATCCGTGTCCGAATCCGAATCCGAGAAAAAAATGTGAAAACAAATATGATATCAACGGTATCCGTTCGTATCCGATCTGTTTTCATCCCTAGTTATAAGCTTAATAATGGGGTAATAAGGTATTTTTCTTTTGTTTGCTAATCTATCCTAAACTTGCTAGAAATCTTTACTTTCAGGGACAGAGGGACTACCCCCGTCTAGAAAAACTTAGGGCAGTCACAAGTTAAAAACTACCCATAGTTTCTATGTGTATTAATTTATTTATATAAACACTACACTTAATTAGAAACAATGTTCTCAATGGATGGATTTTATGGAATAATCTTTTGTGCAATCACATATATATTATCTCTCTCATCTATCAATCGCATCTCTTCGTGTCTAGTTTCCATGTAGACAACCATTTTTTCATTTCTCTCTTCTTTAACTGTAGTATCACATTATCTTTTTTGCTTGGTTGATACCTTAACTAATGAGCACAGAAACCATGTGATTTATAAGTCAGGAGCAACGTTCTAGTTTTAATTTGTATAAGTCATGTTATCTTTAGTTTGACCAAATTTATACAATACTTATAACATCGAATAAATATGCTATGAAAAATATGTTTCTTAATAGATAGATCTGGTCAATTTTATTGGATTTGTTCTTGTTTATAAACATGATTGAACTCAAGATAATTTCACTTAATAAATAAAAAAACTAAAAAGTCAAAGTTTTTCTACCACTGAGGAATACGGTGATACTAGTACTCCTAGCTTAGCTTAGAAGTAGCAAATCTGTATTACTGTTCGGGGAATGGAGTCGGAGATGCAATTTTTTTGTATTCATGAATCATGATTTTGGGCGCAGGTGGCCTGCCTCTCCAAATGAACACACTCGTACGGATAGGATAGCAATCATTCGGGTTCATTCCCTGCCACTTTCGTTCCTCCTTTACTTTTGCTTTCGTTGTTCCCAATGCCATGTCGACTTGTCTTCACCACCGTAGTACCACTACCACCACTGGCCACTGTCCCCTGCTCTCCGATTTCACCTCCTATCCAATCCAATCCTGCATCGACTCGCCGCCGCCGCCGACCAGACGAAACCTCAGAACGTTTCGAGTTTCAGCCAGGCAAGGCCAAAGGCATCTGTCACTCTGATCTCATCTTCGTCGTCAGTCCAGATTAGCAGCCTATTCGTTTCGGCTGAATTGGCTTATAAGCCATGCCTGAAAGGATTACGAGCTGGTTTGGTGTGAGAGAAAAACATTATTTAAACCGTGAATTATAAGCCAGATACGAGCGAATAAGCCGAAACGAACAGAGTGCAGAGTTCGTTAGCTCCACCGGCAGGCAGCAGGCAGGTTAGTACCATTCTCTTCTTCTTCTTTTCTTCTTCCCTCGATTAACCGATAATTCTTCGCAGATTGGCTTTATTTATTATTGCTAACTTGTTATACTACTGCTGTAGTATATTTTAGTGGCTAATAATGTGACAAGATAAAGCCTAACCTGATGAATGGTTTTGCTTTGGTTGCTGTCTCCTCTGTGACGGGCGTTTCTTTGATATATGCTTCATGTGGTTGCGTTCAATTCCATCCATACTGTTCATTCAGATCGTTTTGCTTGTCTAGTTACCTGTGAAAATTTTCGAGTCAGCACCCTTCAGATCTATCTTGCTCATTCAGTCATCCACCTTGCTTGCAATGCTTTTTCTAGATGTGTAATCCTGCGTGAATTAATCAATTACTAATCACTAGGAAACTGCATGCATTCTCCTGCCGAACAAAAGAAACGTTTCTGCGTATACTCTGCAATCTGCATACCCTGTTGTTCCTGAATGCACATTCGTTCAGAGAAGAAGAAGAAGAAGAAAGATCTGATCATACCCTTTTCTGGATGCTGCAAGCAGTCGCCATCCGGCCGGAGCCATCGCCAAGACAAACAATGGAGTCGTCACCAGGGCAAGAAAGAAGGACGAGGACTCCACCAACTCCAACCTGCACCGTCCCGGGGCTGCTCGTCGGCCTCACAAAGCTCTTCAACCTCACCAAGGTCTGCGCAGCCCCAACGCCGGCGGCCGACGACGCAGCAGCGACCACAAAACCCGGGCACGACCCCGACCCGGACCCGAGGCTTGTTCTCGTGAGGCTGTTCCACGCGGTGTCGGCGCTCAAGTCCGGCTACGTCAAGCTGCAGCGAGCGCACTTCCCCTACGACCCGGACAGGGTGGCCCTCGCCGACGAGGCCGTGGCGTCCGAGCTCGACTCGGTCGCCGCGCTGCAGTGCCTCTGCACCTCCCGCCGCGGGATCGGCCCGCTCGTCGACGACCGGTGGACCCAGGTGCAGCGCCTGGAGGCCGAGGCGAGGCGGAGGGACGCCTACATCGCCGCGCTCGCGAGGGAGCTCCGGCGGCTGCAGCGGGAGAATGCCAGGCTGAGTAGGCAGGTCGTCGTCAGGAGCAGGAACGATGACCGTCGCGGGGCGCGGATCTCCGTGCCGATGGAGATGGCGACGCCCGCGGCGCTCGTGAGCCGGTTCACGGCGGCGTCGAGGTCGGTCGCCGACTTCGCCGAGCTGCTGCTTGGTGGTGCCTGCAGCAGCCTGACGGCGGCGGCTTTGTCGCCCGAGCCATGTGTTGTCAGCGTCAACGACGCAGATGCCGAGCAGGCGCGGTCGTGGAGGAGGTACTCGCTCGAGGCGCACGTGTGGCGAGCGATGCTGCTCGTCGGCGCCGAGGAGTGCTGCGGCGGCGACGCTGGTAGCAGCTTCCAACGGATCATGAAGCCCCGCGACGCTCTCGACGCGCTGATGCAGTTCCCGCGGTCGGGGCTCTCTGCGTTCTGCCGGGCGGCCTACATTGCCGCCGTGCCGCCGGAGGCGGAGGCGGCCGCATGCGGGAACCTGGACCACAGGGCCTTCGTGTCCCGCGGCGGCCACCCGAGGACACCGCTCTACCGAGCGTTCGCGGCCGCCGCGAGGTCCCTGTGGGCGCTTCGGGTGCTGATGACCGCGGTGGCGCGATGCTCGGAGCCGGAGCAGGGGAGTGGTGGTGGTGGTGTCACGATGTTCTACGCGGGCAGGGGGAGCTTCTACGCGGCGGAGTTCATGGAGAGCGTGGGTACGCTTGGCGCGGAAGAAGATCGCCGCGTGGAGGCGGACGAGGAGGAGAAGCTCAGCGTCGCCTTTACCGTGACGCCCGGTGTCAAGGTCGGCGACACGGTGGTGCCGTGCAGGGTGCTTCTTTGTCGTCGCCGGGAGGGCTTCGTCCGGATCCGGTGACGGCTCTCGTCAGCAAGCTACCTTCTTTTTTTTAGTACATTTTGCTTTTCTTTACGCTCTGTATCTTTGATATCGGCAGCCGAAATATGGAAGAGTTATATGTTGATATCAGTACCCCAAATGTACAAGAGTTATATGTGACGTTGATAAGATCATTAATCTGGACATGATCTGAAGTTTAGTGGATGAATGAACTATAAATGAAAAGAAGAAAAATCCATTTCAAAAAACAAAATGAAGAAAATGTTAGAAAGGTCGTTCCGTCGATGCCAGTATAAGAGTGTTGAAAGCTTTTTTTATATATATATCAACAAGGACCGCAACGTTAATTTGTATATTTGGTACTCCACTGTTTTCAAATCAAATTATAAAACATCTTGACTCATGGGCGGACCCATATTTGTGCCGGGGTATGTATTCCGGGGCATACCCAACATTTTTGGGAAAAGTTTTTAGTAGTTCTCATATAGGTATATACATGTATAATACAGTTAAAGTCTTAAAATTGCTATTCTTTGCTATTTCTGGCTGTAATTCGCGTCTAACTGAAATCAGCCCACGGCCACACCCGCGCCGGACGGCCCAATGGCCCATCCGGCATTTCCACTCCCTAATCCCCAATTCCCTACTCGCACCCACCCATCAGGCCCAGCTTCGACCATTCTTCAGACGCGGAATCATCCCGCGCCACTGCCAGGACGCCCGCCCACGCCTCCACCCGCACGGCCACTCGTGTTGCCAGCGCGCCCCCGACGCGGCCGGTGGCCGACGGGCCACCCACTCCCCCGGCAGCTGCCCGCTCGGTGCGACCCGAGCCGCAAGAGCCAGCAACACGCTAGCCTGACTAGCGACTGCTCCAGTTCTCTGCTCCGAAGTTCGACTATCCGACCTCGATATGGTTTCTTCGCTCAGAGGTAATCAAAATTAAAACCCATTTGGCCTTTGCTATGTTCTGTCAAATATCATTGCCAATTGCAAAATTCGTAGATGTGCATTTGGTTCCTTGTAATTTTCTTCCAATATTTTGTAATCTCAATTTGTTATAGAACACATTTATCTTTTATTTAAGCTGTTGTGACATTCAGTCCAAATAATTTCTTGTCATGGGCATACCCAACTCTAAAATCCTAGTCCGCCACTGTCTTAACTTATCTAGATACATCACTACTTTTAGTATTAGTACGTATCTAAACATAATGTATTTATAAATGGATCTAGAAAATTAGCAAAAGGTATACAAGAGAGACAGGGAGTACTTCAAAAACAAATTATTAGGAATCTAATAAATGAACCATGCTTTCCTAACGTTCCAAGGTGATGTAACTCCTAAGAACACACGACGTAAACCTGTACTAAAGCTAGCTTCACGTCATCGAGGCTTTCCTAACGTTCCAAGGTGATGTACTTCCTCAACTCCTAAGAACACACGACGTAAACCTGTACTAAAGCTAGCTTCACGTCTGAGGCCAGTCTTTGTGGCGTTTACGATAGTTTTATGTTACTGTGTTTGTAGACAAGTTTCATCCCTATAAAACTCATTTCACCTTCATTGAACTTTTATAATCTCTCTTCATCTATACTATACCACATCAGCTTATTCAATACCTAAATTCGCAAGAAAGCCCCACTGAAACTGGCCTACAAATAAAATTCTTAGGTCTTTTCATTCACCTAAAGTTTAGTCTCTATCCCATTATATGTTTGGACACATGCATAGAGTATTAAATATAGACTAAAAAAATAACTAATTGCATAGATTGTGACTAATTTGCGAGACAAAATTTTTAAACCTAATTAGTCCATGATTTGACAATGTAGTGCAGCAAAGCTACAGTAGTGTAACGTCTGTATTCGTCCCTTGAGATATGATTTGAATTCTTGTGACGTTGATATTTGAGTTAGAGAATATATATACATATATATATATATATATATGGAGAGTATATTCAGTAGCCAGCTACAAAATAAGTTATTCTGTAGCCACCTCTATTTACGATAATTTTATATACTAATTTATGATAATGTCAATATATATTTACGGTAGTTGGGTTAGTATAATACATGGGGATATTTACCATAACATTATAGTAAGCAACTTAGTAAGGAGCCACTATAATCTTATAAATTAACATAGTAATTATCGTAACTCAAAGTGGCTACGTAATAAGTTATTTTGTAGCCAGCTATAGAGTAGTATATATATATATATATATATATATATATATATATATATATATATATATATATATATATATATATATATATATATATATATAAACCTTTAAGATGGCAGGGTTCCGGTATCGGTGGATTATGAATGTTTCCGACACCCTTGGGTTCTTCAATGTTTTTTTCTTTTCTTGTGGAAGCTTGCCAGAAGGTCAAAACGACGTCTGATGTCCTGTTTTATTTCACAATTCAACAAAATAGGGGTAATCCTACTAAAGCTAGTGGTATATTAATGATCTAAATCTTTACGCCAATTGTTTCTCCAGCAACGGCGTCAAAAATGCTTGTTGGTATTTATAAGTGCAAATAAAATATGAAGGATTTCGCAAGCGCACATGATACCATTGTAGCATTTTACATGAAGTATTTCAGATATCGTTATTTATATTTTACTATAGGAAAACAATGGAGTAAAGATTTACTGAGTAATTGAGGAATGTCTACCAATCAACATGCTAGCATAGCTAAAGCAAGGGTGAATATAATGATAGGAATAAAGCATAATGACACTCAGTGTATAGATCACTAAGATAATGTAAACTAGTCAACTTGGAAGAGCAACGGGTGAGATAGATTTATGTGGCATTCTTATTACATGGTCAAAGTATATATAGATCCGACTATAGTTAAGACTCACTCTACTCTTGTGCACTTCGGTACACCGCTTAGACAGTAGAGCACCGCAAATGATAACTATACTGATGCGACTATGGTCCTATAATTTAAGAACCTGCTCAATTCGGTGTGGACTATAAAGAATAGACGGGGTTGTTACCTCCAGCTGCTACCACATAACCAGGGAACATGGTGTACTCACATACAGAGCATCGTATAAGCACCATGCTTACACAAAGCTCAGCTACTTAGCCTAACCGGTAAACTAGCAAGCTAAGCGCTCTATGAACCCGCACACAAAAGTATTGATAACCTTTAACTAAGCAAGATATATATTCAAAGTAAGCATAGACATGTAGATAGGAATATGGTAAATTGATAATAAGTCTTACACGATGTAGAAGTGAAGATACATGGCTTTGCCGAGGCTCTAAGACTAGATTCGGAACTTGAGCATGAGCCTAACTCGACCCTCACTCCCGAGCTACTAATCTACTATATTGGAGAGTTGTAGACCTAATCCTCCTGGTGTGTGTTGACCTGAATGAGAGATATGAATTAGGGTTTCCAAAATGTCTCTATAGAGGGGGTAGGGGCTACTATATATAGGCCGAGGTGGAGTAGGGGACAAGGAATCGAGGTGGAGTAGGGGGCAAGGAATCGCCACGTCATCGATCCACGTCAACTTCCTCGATCACCGTTGGATGAACCGACCTTGATCAACGACGGAGATGAACTCTCAAAGGCGGTGGGAAACCGACGTAGAAAGGAGACGCTGACCGGTGGGACCCATAGGCCGGGCGGCCTACAGGTGGGGCCGGCTAGCCTGTCTCTGTGACAGGTGGGTCCCACCCTCTGGTGGAAGCTTCTAGACTCCGTCTTGAGTAGTTTTTCGCAGGTTTCGCGAGCCGAATCTCTTTCTAATGTTAGATTGCTTGTTTGGAGAGTATGACGGTGGTCCCAGGGACTATTTTCTAAATAAATCTTTCTGCATTCACATATTCACCAAAGTTCGTGGAATTCATTAGTCTAAACCCCTGTTCCTATATTTGATGATGAAATTAAGTACATATGCAGGATATGTTGACAGTTTATGATTGACGTCAACGACCGTCAACATTGGTTTGGACTCACGGTGGAGATTTGGAATCTTAGGCAACTAGCCACGCCGTGGCGTTGGGTGTGGCCTTAGCTTATACCATGGAGATTTGTATATAGTATTCTTGAGCATCAGCGATGCCATGCACGAGGATGGTGCGGCCATGGGCCTGGGAGCAGAGCACGGTGCCCTCCCGCCGGGTGCCGCCGGCCGCCGCTGCCTCCTGCTTGTGCTGTAGTTTGGGTGGCTTGGCATTGTGCGGTCTCCCTCCGAACTCCCAAGGTGTTGTGGACGATGCGGCCGGAGCGCGCCTGGTGGCCGGCAGCAGAAATGGTCATTGTACGTGTCTCTGGCGGCAGACTGGCAGTGGCTGTTTTGCAATGTCATGGGTTTCTTCGGCCCAGCTCACTGTGCGCCCCGAACTGAATTCAGCCCATTCCAAGAAGGCCCACCACACCCCACAAGTTTTTATATATTGTTTGATGATTGAATATCGCTACGGAAATTAATTTCATTTTTCCTCTCAACAACTCCTCTACTGCGTGGTCACCACGTACACGGCCCGGATACCCTGTGACTTTCGTGCCTTGTGATCCACACGGTCGTCCTCTTGGAGAGAGTCCCATTTTTTTAAGTCCCACAGTTTGCACAAGTAATAATAAAAATTAAGGAGAAGAATCCTGACGATATGGTAAATAAAACATTTGAAGAAGAAACCAGCCAACCATCTCTATATTTTTGATGCACCATGCATGCCATTGTTATTACGCCGAAACGGCCGGTAATACGTTTCGGGCTTTCAGCTCGAGGTAGGGCAGGGCAAAACGCGTCGTTCGTTAGTTGGCAGGTACGGTGCTGGGTCATTGTGGCGTTGACTGAGCTGAGCTGGGCACAAACGGACACGGTAGGTCGGTAGGGAGCTACTAGGGGCGTAGCGTTCGCGCGGTGACGACGCGGCAGCGAGTCAGCGACGACTCCATTGCTCGTCGTGCACACGTCTTCCTTGCTATTCACAATGGCTGTATTTAGTTCGCGAAATTTGGAAATTTGGCTACTGTAGCATTTTCGTTTTTATTTGACAATTAGTGTTCAATCATGGACTAATTAGGCTCAAAACGTTCGTCTCGTGATTTCCAACCAAACTGTGCAATTATTTTTTTCGTCTACATTTAATGCTCAATGCACGTATCGCAAAATTCGATGTGATGGCTACTGTAGCACTTTTTGGGAAACTTTTTGGAACTAAACACAGTCTAAGCTAAGCAAAAATCACTTTACTAAAGTAGAGGACCAATGATGGAAACGCGCTTTACTAAAACAGTGCGCGTTTAGTTCGCGAATTTTGGGAATTTGGTTACTGTAGCACTTTCGTTTTTATTTGGTAATTAGTGTTCAATCATGGACTAATTAGGCTCAAAACGATCGTCTCGCAATTTCCAACCAAACTGTGCAATTAGTTTTTTTCGTCTATATTTAATGCTCCATACACGTATCGCAAGATTCGATGTGATGACTACTATAACACTTTTTGGGAAACTAAGGGGTCGTTTGGCACGGCTCCAAGAATGGCTTCAGGAGCCGTTTTACAGCTCCGTCAACCAAACGCCTCCGCACCGTTCAGCTCCTGGGAAGAAGCTCCGCGATTTCCGCTGAGACGAGCTAGGAGAGAGAAGAGGAGCCAAAAATACCTGCTTCTCTCAGCTCCGTCTCCATCTGGTAGACCCCATCACGCCCATGGTCAAGTTTGCCCCGTGGGAAGGCAAGGCCGGCGTGGGGAGGGACGACGGCGCGGCCGCACGGAGAGTGGTGGAGGCGGCGCGCTCGTTGGAGCGCAGGGCACGTGCGCAGGGGCGCCATGGCTGCGCAGTGCGTTGAGGCATCGGATCGCGGGGGTGTCATCGCGTCAATCTGCAGCCATGCGGCCATGCGGGCAGGGCGTCCATCTGATGGAGAAGAATGTGCGGTGGAGAAGGCAGAGAAAGAAAATGTGCGGTGGAGATCGGAGAAGATAAGACAGAGAAAGAAAAGGAAAGAGAAAAAAGAAAGAAAAAAGAAAAAGAAAATAAATAAGGGTATTATGGAGATTTTACCCTTTCTAACCTAGGAGAGAAGTTGTTTTTGCCAAATGGTTCAAAAAACTGTTTCAGCTCCTCAAGTGAATCTACTCCCCTAATAAAGCTACAACTGAAGCTGTTTTGGCTGGAGCCGGAGCTCTACCAAATGGGCCCTAAACAAGCACACAAAGACACACGGTGGCGTTCAGTCACTGACACGCAGTTTCCCTTCATTTCGGCTCCTTGTCTCCAAGCCACTGCACCGCCAGCCAGCCACCGCTGCTCGCCGCCTGTATAAAATCTCCTCTCCTACCTTACCTTCTCCATCACACATTCCACTTTCCACCGAACGACGACCACCCTCACCCGTCTCTCTCCATCATCCAAATCCACGCGCGCAGCAGCTAGCTACTCCTCCTCCTGACGACGACTCCGATCCACCGCTGCCGTCCTTCGCATCCGCAACAATGGCCTTCACAACAACCAAGCAGCAGCGACTCCGGCTCCGGCCGCCCCGCGGCAGCAGCTTCGTCCTCGCCGCGCCCACGCTCGTCCTCCTCCTCCTCATCTTCCTCGCTGTCTTCCCGCAGCCTTCCAGCTGCAGGCCTCTGCCTGCCGACGACCACCTACACAACAACGGCGTCGTCAAGGCCGCCGCCGCCACCGACGTGATACTGCTACCTCTACTACCCGCCGACGCCGAGACGACGACGATGGTGGTCGCGGCACCATCGTCCGGGCCCAGAGAGGACGATGAGGACCGTCACCAGTGGCTGCTGAATAAGAAGCCCCGGGGGAAGGCGCCGCCCTCCGCCCCCAGCAAGCGCACAAACTGATGATGATTTCTGTTCATCTTGACTCTTCTCTTGAGCATATGTGCTTTCCAGCGAGGCAAAATCTTCTTCTCTTTTCCCTTTTCTTTTCTTTGTTTCCTTTTCTTTTTCTTTATTATTTATTTAGGCTCTGTAACTGTCCTGCGTGCCTGACATGAGGACGCGGCAGATGACACACACTGATAGTAGTAGTTTTTCCTATTCCATTCATTCTTTTTTTTTGGCTTGACACAGTCTGCAGGATGTAAAAATAGATACATATACATTGTATAAGTAATAAGTTATATAAGTTCCAAGTTTTTCTGCTCTTCTGTTTTCTTATGGGGACGTGTAAATGGTTGCGACTTTGTTCAGCTTACAGAGGATCGCATCTTCATCGATAAGCAACCCCTGCGTCCTTAGCGCGAGAGTAATTTTTCTTTAATCTTGTCCGGTAAACTCTTTCCTCCTCACCTAAGCTAGTCCACAACTGTAAATGTATACTTCCTTCAATCAAAACATGCTTAACGCACACAGATTTGTGCTATAACTTGTACAACTCTGAGATCTGCATCCTTTTTTTTTCTTGTAAATATAGTTTGCTAATATAAGACTGGCATGTTAGTTACATTCATTATATAAAAAAAACAAGTTTTATACTAATATGTAACCATTTTTAAAACCATACATTTTTTTATATGTGTTGTTGAGAGTTGTGACCTTAAGTTAAAAATTTGATGTAGACTAAATTTAGTAGATAGACCTAAAGATGCATGCATGTTCTTGTCTTGTTCTTATTCTTGGATCGAAGCGATCGAGAGAGACCGGCAAGGCAACTAGGGGAGGGGGAGGGCATTCCGTCAACCATTTTGACCTCTGCAAGCATGGCTGACCTGCGAGACACGCAAGCCGCCCTGCACCTCCCCACCAGGCACAGGCACCACACACCAGCCACGCCGGCGAGGACAGGACAGCGAGTCGAGAGTGCGTGGGCGTCAATGCGCCGTGTTTTACGCGCTTTCCCTTTGCGTCCACGGGTATATGTCGACCATTTATTTATCCTAGAGTGGCTGATGGTGACTGTGGCACCATGGATACCACCATGCCAGTGCCACGGCAAGAGATGCCCCTACTCCTCCTGTCCAGGCTGGTGGCGACTCTAGCACAGTGGACACCATCACGCCAGCTGCTCCACAACAAGAGCAGGAGGATGTAGTAGATTCACAACATTGTTCACCTAGTAAGCTGGAGTTTCTAAGGGTGAATATGTCGAGTAGAATGAAAGCTATAGTTGAGGAGCTGAAGCTGTTGTGTGCTAAGGTCTCCGTCATTCTTAATCTAGAGCTATTGCATTCCAGCCGTAGCATAGCCCAGGCCATTGCTGCAGAACTACGTGCTTCTCACTTGAAGGAACAGGGCAATATACCCATTCTGGCCAACAATGATGTTAAGTCACGACCCAAAACCACCTCAGATATTTCAGAACCTCAACTGATTTTAGTGTGCCTAGACTGTTGAAGGATATTTTGGAATCCGAGTCTTTACGTGAACTCAATAAGGGGTTAAGCGGTACACCAGAGAAACAGATTGAACAAAAATTAAGATCTAAAAGATTTTTGCTTGTCCTGGATGATATGTGGGATACTGTTAATAAGGATGGATGGGACATGCTGCTGGCACCATTTAGAAAGGCCAAACAAAGGGTAACATATGCATGGTACTGGTCACAACTCGGTCTCCATCGGTAGCACAAATTGTAAAAAGAACTGATAGCACAATAGAGTTGGATGGTTTGGATCATGTGGCATTAATTTCGTGAGCTTTTCCGGTCATGTGTATTTGGTGGTGATAATAAGTCAAAAGAAGATCACAAAGAATTAGATGAGATTGGAGAAGACATAATGAAAAAAACTTAAAGGCCCCCCTCTTGCCGCAAAAAACGTAGGTAGACTACTGAGGAATAACCTGGATCGGCATCACTGGAAAAGAGTCCCAGATAGTAAAGAATGGGAACTACAAACTGGTGATAGTGACATTATGCCTGCATTAAGGCTTAGCTACGATTTTCTTCCTTTTCACCTACAACGCTGTTTTTCCTACTGCGCCCTGTTTCCGGAAGACTTTACTAGGCAACAGCTCATTCACTGGTGGATAGGTCTAGATATTCTACAGCCTGGTCCTCAAAATAGAAGAATCGAAGATATGGGATTGGCCTATTTGGATGACTTGGTTAACCATGGATTTATTATAAAAAAAAGATACTATAAGGCGAACACGTACTTGGTATATTATCCATGACCTCCTATATGATTTACGACTCAAGGTTGCATCACGCGAATGTCTTAGCTTAAATTCCTCTAAAGTGGTCCCAGCAGAAATTTGGCCATCTGTACGACACTTATCTATCATCATAGATGCTGTAGATGATGGAAAAATTGCCGATTTTATACGTGGGCTAAGTGAACTACTGTTAGGGAGAAGATTGAAGATTGATAACTTACAAACTTTGATGGTGTTTGGGAAATTGGATGAAAATTTCACTGTTTTTTTGGGAGATTTGATAAAAAAAGCAAGTGGCCTTCGTGTTGTGAACTTGGAAAAGATGCAGTCTCGCATGGAGTTCCCAACACTATGCCATCTACGTTACCTAAGGCTTGGGTGCAAATATATGCTCGTGAAATTCATCTACCAAGCATGCTTTCTAGGTTTTATCATTTAAGGATTCTGGGTCTGCAAGAATGGAATGGGATTAAATCTCATTTACCCAGAGACATGAGCAACCTCACAAAACTAAGCCATTTTAATGTCTGGCACCATGATTTTCACCCTCACATTTGTAATGTGGGAAAGCTACACTTATTGCAAGAGTTAACGAGATTTGTAGTAAAAAAGAAAGCACTGGGTTTGAACCATGGTTCTAAATCTCCGGCTATAGCGGCAGCTATAGCCGGAGATCTCCGCTGGACATGGCTGCAGCTAAGATATCTAACTTTTAGCGCTAGGTGTTGGAACCCGCTAATAGCCGGATATAGCACGCGAAATCCGCTAAACATTGCGTGATTTAGCGCCGCGAAGCTGTCGCACCTCACTGCTCCGCGCCGGCCTTCCGTCAGAGCAGCAGAGAGGGCCAGAGACGTGTTGCAGTGGAGAGAGATAGAGAATGCAGGCCAGAGGAGTCACAAGTTGGACCTTGGACAAGGAAACTAATAAAGAAAGAGTGCAGGCCTCGGTAGGAACGTGTGTGGCGAGGATTGATGAGGCTGTGATTATTAGTAGATAAGTAGCGGCGATAATATCGGCTATTAGCGGCTATAGCGGATTGACGAGGGTGCCGCTAAACTTTATATCCGGAGATTTAGAACACTGGTTTGAACTAAAGCAACTAGGAAAATTAATAAGCTAAGGCAGCTTCGAATTGATGGCCTTGAGGAAATAAACACAAAAGAAGAAGCAGCTGAATCTAAACTGATAGAAAAAACAATGGTTGCAAAGGTTAGATTTGGTCTGGGGGTTGCCAAACAACAAGCCCGATGTGAAAGGACTAGTTCTTGAAGGGCTTCAACCTCGAAATCTTCAAAGTTTGCACATTGATAACCCTGGAAGTCACTCTTTTCCAACATGGTTGGGTAGTAACCAGCACTCTCTCAAAGCTCTACAGCTTCTTCGTCTAAAAAATGTCAATTGGGAACTGTTTCCATCACTGGGGCACATGGAGATGCTTCGTGATGTAACACTGGAGTCTATGCCCAGACTAAAGGAACTTGGTCCAGGGTATTTTGGCAGGACGATAAAAAGCCTAACGCTAATTGGCTTGACAGGACTGGAAAACTCGGTTCCAGGAGACAATTGTCATTTGTTGTCATCACTGGAAAAGTTGACAATTCGTCGATGCTCTCGTCTCGTGTCGGGATACCCTCTCGTGAGTCTGTTCATTCAGCATTCCTCAATCCTGAGATGGTTGGAGACAGATGACTTGACTGGAGTCCTTGCTGAGCCCATCTGCCGCATCCTCTCATCCTCCCTCACCACACTAATCCTTTCTGGAAGCAAAGAAGTGGACCTCTTCACGAAGCAGCAAGAGGATGCCCTTGTGCTCCTCACCTCTCTCGAGAACCTCAAATTAATTTTTTTTTCGCAGTCTGCTGTGCCTCCCTGCTGGTCTGCATAGACTCGGCAACTTCAAGACTTCGGTCATCTTCCACTGTAACTCCCTCAGGTCGCTACCCGACGACGGTCTGCCTAGTTCACTCCAGGTGTTATATTGGCGTAAAAGCGGCAATAATGAGCTACGCATGGCATGCAAAAATTACATCCGTGACCAGCATCCCGGGATCAAGCTTCGAATCTGATAGCGTTTTGGTTCAAGTTTCTGTAATGTAACCTGATTACAGCGGCAAGGAATCATGTTTGTTTTCGTTTGGTTCCAGTGCGCTGCAAACAGGTATGGTGGAATCCCTTTACAGTCCTGTACAAATCCGATCACCAATCCTGTGCTCCCTTACAGCGTTTTCTGATTACGTTTGTAGTTCTATCAACCAAACACCAAGTGCACAGTTTGATTGGGGACGTAATGGAATGATGACGATTCCTATTTTGCTTGTCCATCATTCTACAACTACTTGCACATTTGCAAACCACATCATGGCTGTGGCTGGTGTCCTCCTCTTCTGGCCGGAAGGAAAATTCGGTAAGTACGACAAGTTAAATCTATTTTTGTGCAGTCAAATGTCCTCAGTTTTATGCACCTTTAAATGATTGCTTTTCCTACTTGTGGCTTCAGTCTTTCCACTTAGATTGATTTGAGGATATATGCTCTGAATCACCATAAAACTGCTTTTCTCTTCAGTTGGAATTTGATGTTCGACATGACTATATATATGAGTTGATTTCTTGACCCTGCAAGCTTACGGAATTGAGACAGAAAATAAACTCCAGCTTTTGAAACATGATAGATAAGTTTTTGTTGAGCAAGAACATGCTCATTGTTGCAACAGTGTTCATTGTAGTAAGATTTTCCTTTGGATTCAGAATAAATACAGAGCTTTTGGAACTGAGGAGCTTATCCAGCAGTTCAGTTCAGAGAATTAGTAAATACAGTTTTAGTTTTCCTTTTTCCGTTATGAGTTCGGATAACTATATATGACCGCCATTTCCATTTTTGTCTGCTTCTTTTTAGCCAACGGAATACATTTACTTTGGTCTCTTCTGCAGAAACAGCTTTCTTTGTTTAATGCGCTAGTAGCTTTCAAGACAACTCACACCTGCATTTCTCAACGAGGCATCAGTGTTTGGCTACTTTCCAAGCTTAGGCTTAGGGGAGCAAAAGAGCTTGGCATAACTGTGCAATCAGCAGCCACAAAATAAATCAACCAAAGAAAAATGGCAAGTGAGAAGAAATTCATCAGTCTGGCAATTGCAGTCAAATGAGAGTGATATAAGTTATGCACAGTATTTGACATGCAAAATATCTTGAAAATTGGTTCAGAGGAAAAAAAGGTTTGAAAGAATTATCTCCTTTCAGAGTTGCACTTTCAGTAATAAAGAGTAAAGAGAATGGAGTGGTTTCATGAAATTTTCTTAGTTGGCGCGCAGTTTTCGGATACGACAGTGGTTCAAGGAATTTTCTCAGTTGGCAGGTTCAGGACAGTGCGATGACTGATGACAGTGTTCATTGGGTCTGAGAACAGAGAATATATGGCACCAATTAATCCTTTCATGGAAGTCTTTTATAGTATTGGCATTTCCATTTACCAAGAATAGGAGGTGGTCATGCTTGTATGCTTTCCAAGTGTGATCACAAAAAAACTCCATTGTACATATGTGTGGATGTACCTATACCATTACTAATAATGCAAGATATGGAAATGGACCGTGTTGGTCCCGTGGTTTTTTACTCCTCATGTTGAGGAGGTTTTTCCACGTAAAATCATTGTCATTGCATACTTAACTTTGAATTCCTGTGGCTTTTCTATTGTCTGAATCCGTCATGCAATATTGCCTAACAAGCAGTAATAAATATGCAAGAATGCCCCGTATCTCGACATGAATGGAGTTAATTAATTAGATATTTCTCTACTACCAGAGGCATGCACATTCCCACTAGAATTTTGCATCACTTATATGTGTTCTTTATGTAAGTTACTCCAACTCTCCAAGTTATTGTTTGATGTTATTTCTGAAAAACTTGCGTAGTCAGGAGAACAAAGAGAAAAATGACACCCGAAAGAAAGAAGCACCACAAATTTGCCTACATAACATACATAATGCCACAAGGGTCCACGTTCATTTCATTTGTGACTTGTGAGCCTAGTGCTTCTATAAAGAATCACCTTTCAAGAAATTGAATTTGTCAAAATTTGACATTTGACTCCTTTTATTTTTAATGGGGCAATTTTTTATTGTCCGTACTCTCGAAAATGTGATATAGGACTAGGAGGATACATATATATTGGCCCTGGTTGATTAATTTTTCTTCTGCTGGGGTATGTAAACCAAATGAACCATTGTGCATGACTCGGTCCCACATCTTACTCTGTCTACGAAGGATCACCTAATAGAACCTAGTATTCGTATCATACATGATCAATACACGCCCCGTATTCGTATCCAACAGGATATCTGAAAATACACAATAAATTAGTAAATTGAGTGCTTTATTTTTGCACTTTTACATGTTTTTTTCATGAAAATTAGCATTTGGATTCGTCAGCCTGAAAGTTCACATGCATGTTCTGTTAGTCTATCAAGAGTCAAGATACCCATAATAAAAGTGACGCGAAATGAAAAAATATTGCCCTAAACTCCTGTGGATTGTGTGTCTGTTTTTCTATATGCATGCTGCTAAGCAAACAGGGTCAACATTGATCGAAAGGACCTAGACATTATGCCCTGATATATACTTAAAAAGATTTGAACAATTCATTAGCATGGACCTGTATCTTTTGGTTGCTATGCACTGAAGTACGGACTTAGCCTTTACATCTTGTTAGTTCACAATAAAGAATCCTTGTTTGTGAAGGAAACCTTTTTTTCTCCCTTTTTCTTAGAGAACAAAGATGATCGCATTCGCATACTACTTCCCTATCTTCTGCTACATAAAGTTATCACATATATGTGTTTAGATGTTTTGAACAACAATCTGGAACACTAGTAGAGAAATGGGTTGTAGTCCCGGTTGGGAACTGGCTTTAGTCCCGGTTTCCCAACCGAGACTATGAATCCGGGACTAAAGGTCCTGTCCTTTAGTCCCGGGTCACATAACCGGGACTAAAAATCCATCATCAGGAGAAAAATAAATAAAATTGTAGGGAGACATCTCTTGCGATGTGTGAGATTCGAACATAGGACCTCTTTCCTCGTGCATAAACTCCTTACCAATTCAGCTGTACACCACATGTGACAGGGTCCTGGACACTCTCCTTTTGAATTGACCTGTGGGGTACCTTTAGTCCGGGTGGGAGACCTTTAATCCAGGTTGGTGACACCAACCGGGACTAAAAGGTCACCCTTTAGTCCCGGTTGGTATTACCAGCCGGGACTAAAGGTTGAAGGACCTTTAGTCCGGGTTGGTAACACCAACCGGGACTAAAGGTGGCCTGCTGCGAAAGCATGCCAGGACAGGAGCCTTTAGTCCCTGTTGGTAGCTCCAACCGGGACTAATTCTTCCTTTACTTCCGGACGCAAAAAATACCGAGACTAAAGCCCAAAATCAAAACAGATGAAAAGTCATTTCTCTACTAGTGGAAAGAAGTTATATGATCTAGAATATTAATATTTTCATAATTAGTATCGCTAGGTTCTACCCAAATATGCTGTTGTACACTAAATAGTACACTAGATATGTGAATTTCATGCCACAACCAATGAATACTAGAAATACAATTGGATTCTACAAAATATTAGAAATGATTATTCATAGATGATACATGAAGCATATTACTATTTGACGTAAAATTATGGCATGAGGGGGAGGAATTTTGGATAAAGACATGAGAAAATATAGATAATATATATTTAATAGGCATAGCCTTCCTAACTATCTTGAAGTGCATGTATGAGGACTTGAGTCCTAGCCACGTCCCTATCGGCCGAGTATGTATCTCTACAGTGCATTCATTGTAAGCAAGTTTGAAGCATTGTGTATTGCTTTTATCTACCATGTTAGAATTAAATATCAACATTCCACTTTACACATGAATGTGTATTTATGTGTTGTTTGCTGACGGTCATTAATATCAATTATAAACCGTCAATATATCATGCATATGTACTTAATTCCATCACCAAACATAGATCTAACAGTTTAAACTAATAAATTCCGCAAGTTTTGGTGAATCTATATTTGTAGGAGGATTTATTCAGAAAACTGTCAAGATGGACCCAATCATCAGATTAAATCATGTTTATCCGTGACGAAAATAACTTTAGAAGGTTCCAAAAGACTCCAGGAGGCAAACCACCGAAGATTGGGCCAAATGGTGCCGGTAGTGTGTAATACCCTCGGTGTTACACCGTAAATCATTTACTAAAATATGTCATGAGCATCATGTTTATGTGTTAATGCATGTAATAAGGTGTGTAGATCAATTTTCATAACTCAAAACGATCAACTAGAATGCGAAACAAAAGTTAATTCAATAGTCATGTTATATCACTTAAGATTGAAAACCAAATTTTATTAAGCAAAAATGCTATGAAACATGTATGTGATACTTAAATAAAGTTTGAAGTACAAACTTTGTAGATGACAGTGAAATACTTGCGATCGAAAAATGATATTACTAGCTAATATTTTCATTGGCTTAGAAATCGCAATTGGAAACCAAATTCAGCTCAAACTTAGAATTTTTTAAGTCTGTCAAATGTTAGACACTGCTATGTTTAGCAATTTATCGCGAGAGATTGGGTTAAGGAATAGTGAAGTATTATGGCTTGTTTTAGTAGCCTAATGGACCCCTAAGGTGTAGTGAAGTTGGTTTGGGGATTGAAGCAATAGGTTAGAGGTTTCAAACGCTTTAAAAACCGTGCACATCGTGTTCTCGGCCCACTTCCCAGTCTGTGCGCAGTCACCGGGCCCGCTGCCCTGACGTCGCGCTGGCCGACCGCTACTGCCACAGGCTGCCTGCTCAGGTGCGCCAGCTAGCCATCAACGCGAGCCGCCGTGCCCCGCCCCCCCTGCGCCTGGCTACCTGTCGTGCTGTGACGTTGCCACCGTCGTCCCGTCACCGCGCTGCACGCTTGCTCGCTACGCCGTGCCTCGCTGCCACTGCACCGCCATGTGCTCCTACACCGCGTCGTTACTGCCTTGCTACCGCGCACGTGGGATGCCGCCCTGTGGTGCCGTCGGCCCACCATTAATGGTGCTGCGGCATGCAGGCCAGAGCCAGCCGTGGCCGCTTGCGCTCGTCACTTGCGCCTAGCATTTGTACTCCAATTGGTGTGTCCCGTCAAAGAGCATCAGCCGCGTCACTGCTCGTTGCTGTTTCCACCACTGTGCCCTCCCCTGCTTCCCGCCGCGGTCACATCGTGACCCCGATGAGCCAGAGCGCGGGAGCTTGCCTTAAATCTCGCATGCTCATGTCTCCGCCTTGGCGTCCGTGTGCCAACTGTTCTCACCCCGCCTTGATTTGCATCACGATGTGCTCCAATTTGGAGTTTTCCCTCCGCCGTGCCATTAAGGCTGGGTTCGGCCGTGGCCGAGGGCAACCACTCACCGCACCATCCCACGCCCAGCCAACTGCACCACGAGCTTCGCCTCCACCTCCACTGCACCCTGCGCGCCTCACTTGCACCTCTACCGCCTCGCCGGTGCTGCTGATGCAGCCGTACCATCGCAGAGCGCCACCGCCTCCCATCGGCCGCACGTGGCCAGCCCTGCTCGGGGTATCTCCGACTGAACCATCACCTCAGCCATGACCAGGGTAAGCTAGTGATGCTCTCGTGCTAGCCAGTAGGTGCGTGGTGGTCTATGGTGGCCGGTACGGTTGCGCCACCGTCGCATACGGTCGCTCACTGTGGCCGTCACTCCCACAAGCTCTGCCTCTACCATAGCTTTGGCTAGTGTAGGCGCTAGGGCTGTAGGTGTAGGTTGGCCCACTAGCTGGGTCGGGGCGGGTCCCGGTTGACCAGCATGGCCATCCAGTGCCGCGTCCGCCACGCCAGCACACGTAGGGGCGCCCAGGGACCTGGCCGTGGTAAAGGCGATAGATTGCAGGGTCCTATTCGCATAGTGTCTCTCTCGGGAAATAGTGCCGTGGACTGTGGGTTGATTCGGTCTTAGCGCGGGGGCGTTTTTGTGAATTTGGTAGCGCGCGCAGGTCGCCTGGTCATGGGCTACCTCATGGTGGGCCGCGTTCGCGCGGGCAACGCGGTGGTGGGCTGTGAAGTGGAATTTGTTTTCCTTTTCTTAAGGAATTAGAAATAGCTTTATATTTTAATTTGTGAGCTAAACTTTGAAAATTAACATCAATTCGCATGCATGTCCAAAAATTGTGAAATAAATTTTGTTTAGTTTCAAAAAATGTTGTCTATCTGATGGCATAGTTAGTTTATGCATGTCTGAGTTGATACTGAGGCCTATTAAATCAATTGCGAGTGTTTAGTATTATTTAGATTAATATTTGTAGGAATTTTTGTGGCAAATGGGTAATAGTTTTGTCGATGAAATTTTTACAGTAGGTTTATTGTATTATTATGTGCTCACTGTAATTTTTGTAGCCTTAGAATAGGTTGATAAATAAAGTAGCTAAGTACTCATTGTTTTAGTATGTATGAAATCGTAAATAAAGTAAGAAATGCATTTTTGGTTGCTAAGATAGTACTTGAATGTTTCATACCTGTTTAGTGGAAAGGATGGGTAGCTTAGCATCTTAGTCATTAGAGTTAGCTTAGTAGCTTGGTAGATGTATTGTTATTTTAAGAGCTGATGTTGCTAAAATACTAAGTGTTGCATCATCATTGCATGCATGTAGAGAACGCGTTGGTGGAGTTCATGACCGCTGGAGAGCAGAAATACGAGGAGGCGATTGAGGAGTACGAGGAGGAGGTCTTCGTACAGGAGGAAGCCTTGGAGCCACCGACGACTAACATAGCTGACCACCCGCCTACCCAAGGCAAGCCCCAGTGCATAACCCTTATTTTGAATAATCACTAGATATATATATATATATATATATATATATATATATGTGATGTGCATTTACGTTACATGCATTTTATAGAAACTACATGCATAGATAACCTACCTATGAGTCCTACTAGCATAGGTCGAATAGCTGCTATGCTTAGGCTATCAATAGCCTGAGTAACCTGCCATTACTCACAATAGGTGATTATTATTATCACTCTCATGATAAAATGGTGAAAGGAAATGGAGACCGGACAGGGATATGGTATGGGTATTGATGGGTGTAAGAGGTTGTGTCCTGCGGCCAATGGAGCATAGCTTGGTTACACTATTTTCCCCGTCCATATCGGTTAAGGACCGGCCGTTGCATTGGGTTCTAGTCAAGTCACAGACTTATTATCCTGAGCACATACTTGTTGATGGGAGCAGGGAAGGCTCATTGCTCTCTTGTCGTGGGTTCCGGCTCTTTCTGGACCGACTGATTGGAGGCGGGGATGGTGGAGGTCTAAGCACCACATTGAGTCAGGGACTCAGGTGTGGGGGCTTGAAGTCCAAGTTTGGACGGCGACCTAGACCCCTTGATAGGAGAGTGATGGGTTGGTTCTGCTTGTGCCTGGGGTACCCAGCTGGGCACATTGATTCACGAATTGTTGGGTAATCCAATAGGACTTGTCTACAATCTAGCACCGTAGTAAGAACTGGAAGATGAAAGTTGGTGAAATGGATCTGTTTGCTCAACTCTTGCTTGAAAGTAGAACATGTGCTTACCTAGAATGGTTAGATAATGAACTAATCATGACTGCTAATAAGAAACATACATAAGGATTCACTACTAACATTGCTTTCCGCAAAAAGGAAACCCAGCAACCCATAAAGCTTATCATATCCTTTGGAGTCAGGAAGTTATTCCCACTAGTCTGGTAAGTCTTGTGAGTAGATTGTGTACTCAGGGTTTATTTACCCCTATTGCAGGTGCAGCTTGAAGAGTGGTTGTTGTGTGAAGGATTTTTCTGCTGGACACAGACGAATCCTTGTATTCTACTGTTAGATGTTTATTGTAATTCCGTTGTTTAAATTCTACACTCTGAACTTGGTACTGTAATAATGTATTTCTAAGAACTCTGGTTGTATGAAATGGACTAAGTATTGTAAACTCATTCTCATTATTGGATCCTGGAGAAAAATGTGGATTATTCGAGGTTTCCCTTGGGGTGTGCTCGACGGAATCGGTCCGATGTAGCTTGCTTTCGAGGTGCTTAGTGTCTAGTGGAAGACGGGCGCCTCTGGAAGCATGCTATTTTGGGCAGTTCTGCTATAGGTTGTACCAGAGCCAATAATGAGTCTACGAGTTTCATAACTCTTTTACAAAACCAAAAATTTGACCAACAAAAGTTTTGCGAAAAGTAGGATGCGATAAAATTATGTAAATAAGTATAAGCCCTAGCAATATGGCCTATCTAGGATAGCGGCACTAGTTTTATCTAATCAAGTTTCTGTAGGTACACTAACTTATGCTGCGTAAGAATCGTTTAGCAAGCAGAAAGTAACTGTGCGATGTGCCGAAAATTTTTGCGAATGCCGCTATATTCTGGCTTGTGTGAACGGGTAGGCCGATGCATGCATCATGAAAAGAGAATCTTGCTTAAACTAAACTTCCACCCCACACGTATAATTTGGATTAGTGAATTGATAGGATAACCTAAAAGAATGCTTTGTCTAAAAGTCTTATCATTTCTCTAAGTCTCTTGTTCCTAATCTGGAGGGTTGTCCCTAATGGTTGGTTCCTATCTGTTTATGGATGAACCTGATGTCTGGTCGTGAGAGTACTAGTGCTGGGATGGGCCATGGTCTTGGCGAAGGTCAAGGTGAAAGTGGTCGTGGCAATGATAATGGCAATGAGGAGAGCCACGAGGCCCCACTTCTGGCTCCTCCTCGTCCACCGCCACCTCCGATGACCCATGCGGAGATGATGGCGGAGATGCTGGCTGCTAGGCATGAGTCAGCCCGTGCCTTGGAGATGTTGGCCCAGGCGATTGGTGGCTTCGCCCGTGGGGGCCACAGAGGCAATGGAGGGAACGGGGGTGGTGCCCGTGGTCTCGAGGAGCCCTGTTTTTACTAGGATTTCTTGAAGATGCACCAACCCACATTCACACCATCTGCTGAGCCTTTAGATGTGGAGCAATGGCTTTGTATTCTAGAGCAGAAGTTTCTGCTACTCACTGTAACTAAGGAGCAGAAGGTGTGCTTTGCAGCATAGCAGCTGTTGGGTTCTACCAGTGCATGGTGGGACACGTTCAATGCCATGCAGTCGGTGGACCACCGTGTGATTTGGTAGGAGTTTACCGCTGCTTTTAGAGAGTACTACATTCCTGTTGGTGTGCTGAATAGGAAGTTGATGGAGTTCCTGGACTTGAAGCAAGGGAGTATGTCTGTGATGGATTATGTGAATAAGTTCAACCATCTGTCATAGTATGCTAGGACCCACGTCGATGCTGATGAGAAGAAGAGGGACCGTTTCTATTGTGGCCTCTCTTGTAGTCTGCAGAAGGAGCTGTACATAGGGAACTACCAAACTTTTGGTGCTATGATGAATGCTGCTATTGCCATGGAGGGACTTCAGCGTGACTCTCAGGCTGAGTGGAAGCGCAAGCGGGTGATTACTAGGTCTTCTAGTCACCCCTAGGCTCAGAAGTACAGGTTGTTAAGCGGGTGCCCTATCAGTCTTCGGGTGGGCAGTCATTCCATTAGCCTCAGCAGACTTACCAGGCACCTCCCACCCAGTATCGTGCACGTACTCAGCAGGTGCAACAATAGCCTCAGGGACAACAGGTTCTATCTCATCAGGGGCAGCGGAACAAGCCTAGTGCTTGTTTCAAGTGTGGCAAGGAAGGCCACTATGCTCGGGAGTGTCCACAAAACCAGCCTACGTAGTCTTCCCAACCTTCGACCAACTCCCGTCTGGTCAAGAGGATGATTATAAAGAAGAAGGTGCCCGTAAGCCGCTCTGGACAAGTCAACTTCACTGAGGCTGAGTAGATCTTACAGAATGAACTGGTGATGGCTGGTATGTTTACCATTGATTCCCACCCAGCCTATGTGTTGTTTGATTCTGGTGCATCACATTCATTCATGAGCATGGGATTTGCACAGAGGCACAATATATCTCTTATGACTATTCCTATTGCCTATAAAATTAGTACTCTGGATGTGCAGTTGTGCGTTAATACTCGGACGAACACAGTCGAATTAGTGCTAGCCACTCACACTTTCTGCCTTCAGTTCATGGTGCTGCCTGGACAAGGCATAGATGCAATTCTAGGCATGAACTGGCTGTGAGTATATGGGGTAGTCTTGAATCTTAAGCAGAGAGTTATTGAGTTATGGTTTCCTTCTTTCGAGGATAGGATGTCTCTTCTTATGCCCTTAGATCCAGCCTTACCAGTTGCTTCTCATGTTGACGCTTCTCCTGATCTTGCCTCTATTCCTATGGTCTGTGAGTTTTCGGATGTCTTTCCTGAAGATCTACCTAGGTTGCCACTAGATAGAGATGTGGAGTTTTCCATTGAGTTAGAACCTAGCACTGCTCCTATTTCACGGCGTCCCTACTGCATGGCTCGTAAAGAACTAGCTGAAATGAAGAAGCAATTAGAGGAATTATTGGAGAAGGGATGTATCCATCCTAGCTCTTCACCATGGGGTTGCCCAGCTATTTTTGTGAAGAAGAAGGACTGTACTCTGTGGATGTGTGTGGATTACCGCCCTCTCAATGCGGTAACAATTAAGAACAAGTATCCTTTACCTCGTATTGATACTTTATTCGATCAGTTGGCTGGTGTCAAAGTATTTTCAAAGATTGATCTTTGTTCTGGGTATCATCAAATTAAGATCCGGCCACAAGATATACCAAAGATAGCTTTCTCTACTAGGTATGGGCTATATGAATACCTAGTCATGTCTTTTGGTCTCACCAATGCTCCTGCATTCTTCATGTATCTCATGAATTCAGTCTTTATGCTGGAGTTGGACAAGTTTGTAGTGGTGTTCATTGATGATATTTAACATCTTCGGATAGTACTGACTTGATTAAGGGAACACAAGCTGTATGCCAAATTTAGCAAGTGTAAGTTTTGGTTAGATCGAGTGCAGTTTTTGGGACATGTTCTGACACCTGAAGGTATCTCTGTAGACCCAAGCAAGGTGCAGGATGTGTTAAATAGGAAATCTCCCAAGTCAGTGCATCAGATTCGTCAGTTCCTTGGTCTTGCTGGTTATTATCGACGTTTCATTCCTGACTTCTCTAAAATAGCTCAGCCGATGACCAAGCTGCTCTAGAAAGATGTCAAGTTTATATGGAGTCCGGCTTATGAAGAAGCTTTCCAAGCCCTGAAGAAATTTCTTACCACAGCTCCTGTTCTTGCCCAACTAGATATTGACATGCCATTTGATGTGTATTGTGATGCCTCAAGGATTGGACTGGGATGCATGCTTATGCAGGATGGACGTGTGATAGCTTATGCTTCACGTCAGCTGAAAAAGCATGAGGTGAATTATCCCACCCATGATTTAGAGTTGGCTGCTGTGGTACACGCTCTAAAAATTTGGAGGTATTATTTGTTGGGAAATAAAGTACACATTTTTATGGATCACAAGAGCCTAAAATATATCTTCACTCAGTCCGAGTTGAACATGAGACAACGGAGATGGTTGGAGCTAATCAAGGATTATAATTTGGAGGTTCATTATCATCCTGGAAAAGCTAATGTGGTAGCTGATGCTTTGAGCCAAAAGTCGTATCAAGTTGAAGAAGAACCTTTGTCTCTCAACCATGCTGAGGTGCTAGCCCATATTTCTCTAGTCTCAGATTTACTCGAGCAAATTATTATAGAGCAAAGGCAAGATTTTTCGAAAATCCCACATATCTCGGAGTTAATTGCCGAAGGGCGTGGTCCTCATTTTAGTATTGATGATCAAGGTGTAGTGAGGTTCAAGAATAGATTGGTTGTTCCCTCAAGGGAGGAACTTAGAAGAAAGATTTTGGAGGAAGCTCATCATTCCAAGTTGTCCATCCATCCAGGAAGTAACAAAATGTACCATGATTTGCGCCACTTGTATTGGTGGGCAAATATGAAGCAGGATATCACCAAGTACATCGCGGAGTGCGACACTTGTGGAAGAGTTAAGGCAGACCATATGCGTACCCTAGGATTTTTGCAGCCCTTGCTTATGCCTGTTTGGAAATGGGAGGAGATTTCCATGGATTTCATTGTGGGTTTACCCCGCATATCCAAGGGCTATAACTCTATTTGGGTCATTATGGATCGCCTTACCAAGTCCGCTCATTTTCTCCCGGTGTATACCAGATATTCAGCTAGGAAGTATGCCAAGTTGTATTTTGACCGGATTGTGACCCTGCATGGAGTTCCTCTTACTATCGTCTCTGATAGAGGGTCAGTCTTTGTCTCTCATTTTTGGGAGCAACATCAGGAGTGTCTTGGTACTTGTCTCCTCCAAAGTTCAGCTTATCATCCATAAACTGACGGCCAAACAGAAAGGGTAAATCAGGTACTTGAGGATATGTTGAGAGCTTATGTCATTTCTCTTCCTAAGAAGTGGGATGAATGCTTGAACTTAGTTGAGTTTTCTTATAACAATAGCTATCAAGAAAGCATTCGTATGGCACCCTTTGAAGCTCTATATGGAAAGAAATGTAAGACACCACTTGACTAGGTTGAAGTGGGAGACCGTGGATATTTTGGCCTTGATTTTATCAAAGAAGCTCGAGAGCAAGTCAGTATTATTCAGAGTCATTTGAAGGCAGCTCAAAGTTGTCAGAAAACTTATGCGGACAAGCGAAGAAGGCCTTTGCAATTTGAAGTTGATGATCATGTGTATCTCAAGGTATCTCCCACGAGAGGTGTACACCGATTTGGTGTCCGTGGGAAGTTAGCTCCACGTTATGTTGGGTCTTATATGGTTTTGGAGCGATGTGGTCATGTTGCTTTTCGTCTCTAGCTCCTGAATATTTTGTCAGCAGTGCATAATGTCTTCCATGTTTCCTATTTAAAGAAATGTTCGTGAGTCCCCGGTGAAGCTGTGGAAATTGAAGGACTTCCCCTCCAACCGGACTTGTCTCATATTGAGCATCCTGTCAAGATCTTGGACGAAAAAGAAAGAGTGACTAGAAACAGTGTGGTGAAGTTTTATAAAGTTTAGTGGCAAAATCTCTCGGAGGACGAAGCAACATGGGAGCAAGAAAGCTATATCTTGAAGCATTATCCCCACCTTCTTTCTAGTTCACCGAGGTAACTGTTTAGATTGGAATTTATTTCTTATCTCTTTTCCCACACTAGGCACATGGAATCTCGAGACGAGATTTTATTTAAGGGGGGTAGATTTATAACACCCTCGGTGTTACAGCGTAAGTCATTTACTAAAACATATCATGAGCATCATGTTTATGTGTTCATGCATGTAATAAGGTGTGTAGATCAATTTTCGTAACTCAAAACGATCAACTAGAATGCGAAACGAAAGTTAATTCAATAGTCATGTTATATCAATTAAGGTTGAAAACCAATTTTTATTTAGCAAAAATGCTATGAAACATGTATGTGATACTTAAATAAAGTTTGAAGTACAAACTTTGTAGATGACAGTGAAATACTTGTGGTCAAAAAATGATATTACTAGCTAATATTTCCACTGGCTTAGAAATCGCAATTGGAAACCAAATTCAGCTAAAAAACTTAGGAATTTTCAAGTCTGTCAACTGCTAGACACTGCCATGTTTAGCAATTTATCGTGAGAGATTGGGTTAAGGAATAGTGAAGTATTATGGCTTGTTTTAGTAGCCTAATGGACCCCCTAAGGTGTGGCGAAGTTGGTTTGGGGATTGGAGCAACTGGTTTGAGGTTTCGAATGCTTTAAAAACCGTGCACAGCGCGTTCTCGGCCGATTTCCTAGTCTGTGCGCGATCACCGAGCCCGCTGCCCCGACATCGCATTGGCCAGCCATAGGCTGCCTATTTGGTTGCGCCAGCTAGCTGTCAACGCAAGCTGCCGCGCCCCACCCCCCGTGCCTGGCGTGCCCGCCGTGCTGTGACACTGTCGCCGCTGTCCCGTCACCGCGCTGCACGCTTGCTTGCTATACCGTGCCTCGCTGCCACTACACCGCCATGTGCTCCTGCACCACGTCATTGCTGCCTTGCTGTCGTGCACGTGGGATGCTGCCCTATGGCGTCGTCGGCCCACCATTAATGGCGCTGTGGCACGTGGGCCAGAGCCAGCCATGGCCGCTTGCGCTCATCACGTGTGCCTAGCATGTGTACCCTAGTTGGTGTGTCTCGCCAAAGAGTGTTAGCCACGTCACTGCTCATCGCTGTTTCCACCACTACGCCCTCCCCTGCTTCCCGCCGCGGTCATGTCGTGACCCCGGTGAGCCAGAGCGCAGGAGCTTGCCTTAAATCTCGCATGCTCATGTCTCTGCCTTGGCGTCCGTGTGCCAACTATTCCCACCCCGCCTTGATTTGTGTCACGACGTGCTCCAATTTGGAGTTTTCCCTACGTCGTGCCATTAAGGCTGAGTTCAGTCGTGGCCGAGGGCAACCACTCACCACACCATCCCACGCCTAGCCAACTATGCCACGAGCTTCGCCTCCATCTCCACTGCACCCTGCGTGCCTCACTTGCACCTCTACCGCCTCGCTGGTGCTGCTGATGCGGCCGTGCCATCGCTAATTGGAGGTGGGGATGGTGGAGGTCTAAGCACCACACTGAGTTTGGGACTTAGGTGTGGGGGCTTGGATTCCAAGTTTCGACTGGGACCTAGACCCCTTGATAGGAGAGTGATGGGTTGGTCCGGCTTGTGCCTAGGGTACAAGCGAGGCGTGTGTTTTAGGGTACCCATCTAGGCACATTGATTCACGAATCCGAATCACTAGGTAATCTAGTATGACTTGTCTACAATCTAGCACCGTAGTAAGAACTGGAAGATGAAAGATGGTGAAATGGATCTGTTTGCTCAACTCTTGCTTGAAAGTAGAATAGGTGCTTACCTAGAATGGTTAGATAATGAACTAATCATGACTGCTAATAAGAAACATACATAAGGAGTCACTACTAACATTGCTTTCCGCAAAAAGGAAACACAGCAACCCATAAAGCTTATCATTTCCTTTGGAGTCAGGAAGTTATTCCCACTAGTCTGGTAAGTCTTGTGAGTAGATTGTATACTCAGGGTTTATTTACCCCTATTGCAGGTGCAGCTTGAAGAGTAGCTGTTGTGTGAATGATTTTTCTGGTGGGCACAGACGGATCCTTGTATTCTACCGTTAGATGTTTATTGTAATTCTGTTGTTTAAATTCTACACTCTGAACTTGGTACTGTAATAATGTATTTCTAAGAACTCTGGTTGTATGAAATGGACTAAGTATTGTAAACTCGTTCTCATTATTGGATCCTAGAGGAAAACCGTGGATTATTCGAGTTCTCCCTTGGGGTGTGCTCGACAGAATCTGTCCGATGTAGCTTGCTTTCAGGGATGCTTAGTGTCTGGTGGAAGACGGGCGCCTCCGGAAGCATGCTATTTTGGGCGGTTCTACCACATAGTGGACCAGCCATCCCAACCCCTAGGCCGGCTAGCCTAGTGGGACCACATCTCAACCTCCCCTTTCAACATCGGTTTCCCACTGCCTCTTAAATTGTATCTACACCGTCCTTTTATGTCGGTTTGATTTGAGGGTCTAGAATTGATGCTACCCCCTATATATAGCATCCCCTATCCCCTCCCTAGATCCATCCTAAAATCCTAATTCATATCCTCCTCATCGGGACAAGAGCCAGCTTTTAAGATGTAGAAGTAGAATAGCTCTAGTTGAGAGTTAGGGAGAGTTGAGCCATGCTCAGGTTCTGGAGAAATCTTCGAAGGTCTGGTATATCTTTATATCTTACCTTTGCAAGACTTATGTTTTAATATGGTTATCTTCTCTATGTACTTTTATGCCTTTCATGTGTATGGTTAGTATAGTTATCATACCTTAGCATGGGATCTCCGCTCGCATCGAATGCTTTAGTTATCATATGTGACTATAGTAGTAATCCATAGTATACACATGGTGTCTAGACTATAGGTTACCTAAGATTGCGCTCAATCCTACGGATAGTTATGGTAGCCCCAGGGGTGACAACTTTGTCAGGTCGTTGTAATCCACCATGTTAGGATTGGTGTTCGTAGAGCTTTAGGTAGCCTTCCCCCAACTACGCTTTCTCACCCCCTCGAGAGTTGGAAAGGTACTGTTGCTCCAAAGTGTTATTGTGTGTGATCTCTATATGTACCCATGAATTAGTTATACCCTATAGAACCAAAGTAATAGAGAAGTATTTAGGAACCTTGAACTCACCCGTTGTCCTCTCAACTTAGCTAGACTGCTCATTTATTATGTAATTATATTATGTGTGAGTATACTAGTTAGTAGATACATGATGGTGAACTATCAACTTCTTTAACCATTCTTTCCCCATGGATAATTACAATACTCTAGAATACTCCTGGGTGAAAGCTACAACAGTATTTGTGCATTTGTGGATTTATCTGCGTGCATTTAAAATATACCAACAGGCTTTCTAGCGCCGTTGCTGGGAAAACAATTGGCGTAAACATTTTGATATTGATCTTGATGTCTACTAATATAGTTATCACTAGCTTTAGTAGGATTATCCCTGTTCTATTGAATTGTGGAAAAGATAGGACAACAGACGCCATTGCAACCTTTTGGCAAGTTTCCACAAGAAAAGAATAGAGAAACATTGAAGAACATAGGGTGCCTGAACATTCATGATCCATCAATACTGGAACCCTGCCATTTCACAGGTATTGCATATATATATATATATTCTAACCATTTGTAGATTGGAGAAAAGGTCAAAGTCACAAGAATTCAAATCACATCTCAAGTGACGGAAACAAATGATGCACTACTCACAAATTCCATCTTGTGAGTCATGGTGAGTTTGATCCAGAAAGGTGAGATAGTCTTGCTCAAGGACTTTAAATTTGATGAGTAGTTATCTTTTAACTTTTTGCATTCCATTGCATGTTTACCTAGAATAATCCATGCATCCATTCCATTTAGTTTGAATTCTCTCATATCAAATCCACAACATGTTTAGTTCCATGCTTATATTCATGCCACTTGCATCCTTTATCTTAAAAAAATCACTCACCATGATCATGCTCTTTCTTCTCTATTTGAGTAAATCTCTGAAATGCTTTCATGCTACTTTTGTTTGCCTAGTATGTTTTGGTTTGGAAGTACTATACATACTTCCACTGGCTTTTAAATTAAGTGTGGTGCTTAGGTTAAAATGCCTTCCTTAATCAAAATTAGTCATGGAGTCTAGTTTTGTTATTGAACTAAAAATTGCTTGGGTAGACACTAGTTATTTTTGTTGGACTAACCCCTATAGAAAATTCTCAAATTCAATCTGGGTACGTCAAGAGATGAATTCACATCGGAGATGAATCAAGGCATGCGATGAACTCCAACAACTCTGCGCAAAAGAAGACACATCTTATTCTTCATCGAAGGAAGAACTATGAGTATCAAGGTTAATTCACGTATCGCTTGTTGCAATTTATCTTTGCCTTGAACCATGCTAGAATGCAGTAAACACATAAAATTTGCTATCTATGCTAAAATAATTCTAAAACCATCCTTTCATTAGCATATAGGAAAAGTATTAAAATTATGGACAACAACCCGTGTTTCAGATTCATTGTATTCCCTCTTGTATGTGTCCATTAACATTTTGCAGGAAAGAATGAATCTACGATGTGCCTGTCCATGATTTGATATGAACATGCCAAAGCACCACTTTGGCTATGGAACAAATAAGAAGGAGACAAGTGCCATAAAATGGATCTACAATAAAAGCATTCACTCTTAGGAAGTTGACGAACAAAGCAACAGGCCATGAGCAACGTTGAAGGTAGCCTAGCATTGAGTCTTTCCAAAATTCAAGTTAGTATGGCGATGTGAAGCAGGGTGCAACTCACCTCATATTAGTCGATCTGAGACCTACATTCATCGTCTTCAAAGACACAATCTTGCACATTGGCATCAAGGACAAGGATGAAAAGATGTCATTACAGCATGGCATGCATCCTTGTGTCAACAAACATCAATTAATAGTGGACTACGGACAATGTATCATGAGACCATGAACAACCACGGTTGTAAGATGACGTCCCTAAGTCATCGGAGATGAGCTCTCATGCAAGTACCAATGAGGTTCCTTCCTCGACCATCAAGATGGCTGGCAAACAAAGAAGAACAACTCTTCGCCATGCCTCTAGAAGACAAAGACAATCAAGGAGGAACTTGAGTTTGCATCTCCAATATAATGAACCCCAACTCGTCAACCAAGAATCAACAAAAATGAAGAAAGGTTGATGGAAGAATAGCATGCAATTATCTATATCCTCATCTCTAGGATCGAATGGAAAAAAAGCTAAATGCAAGAAGAGGTCTTGCTCAATGGAACCAAAGCCATGAAGCCCTCACTGATAGGAATGAGTGGAGTAGAAGGTCCAAACAAAGTGTCAAAAGAAAGGACAAAAGTATGGCATGATAAAATGATGAGAAAGAAGGAGTGCGACATAGGAGACAAGATGCTCATGAACAGCTCAAGCAAGGAAAGCTTCAAACAGAAACAAAAGATCACCACAAGTAATCTACCCTTCATCACATGGTGCCATCATACTCTAATGATGAAGGTAACATCTTAAGGTAAGTGGTCATTATTTAAAAAAGCTTTCCTTTAATCTTGCTATTCACATAAATAAAGAATCAAACATGTTTGAGTTACAACTTTGCTTGATCCAACCTGATTAACTCAACATGTTTTTTTCCTTAAGTTTGTTCATAGCACCACTTTCTTGATGTCATAGTCTTAACCAAATAAGCTAAGATGTTGCATATCTTATCCTTGGAAGATAGTCATAATCATGTAAGGTCTGATAAATTATAGACAGTCCTTCCATAGGTTAAGCAACTCCACTGTTTTTGACAAATATATTCAAATGCCACATTCATACTCATACTTCTGATCTTATCACCCATGTTGTAAGAATGAATGCACATAATGTCAACTATAACAAGATTTGATGTGCCTAAGGCTAGAGAAAATAAATAAATAAAGTTTTGGTTCTATTGGTGTTTTCCCACCAATAGAGCCCATGCACTTGATCTCTACCTCGTCTTTATGAGCAGAACACACTTCGAGCAAAGTGTGGGGGAGTCGATCCTCCAAATTCTACAAGTGAAAGTTCTAAACTGGCAGTAATGATGCACACAAGATGTTGCCAGTTTCTACTACTGATGGTTGATTTCGAAGCACTAAACGAGGAAGAACAAGTCAAGAAAGGATAAACCTATCAATTCAAAATCAAAACCAATACGGGTATGGCAGAAGAAGGTGGCACCACCATTGGAAGCGCCACTCTTAGAGACACCACCACAAGAATCCTCTTCTTTAAGAGCGAACTAAGGTACTCGATCAATGAACTTCCACAACTATCAGGGACAAGATTATGAAACAACCTCAAGTGGGCATCATGGAGGGCGCATGTCTCTCTCTGGACGAAGGTAAGCATGGGACATGAAATGGCCCGCCTCCAGCAAAACAACAACAACAAAAATCAAAATTGGGAGGCTCTGTTCCAGCACCTCCATATCCGACCACCACGTTGAGCAACAATGACAACAACCAGCTTGGGGGAGAAGGCATCCCTGTGTATCTAGATAAGTATTTCTTTTCCTTTTATTATTCTTAGTTTGCTTTATATATATTAGAAAAAAATGAATAACTAAAAATGAAATAAAAAGTTATCTTTATAGAAATATATATAGTTATAATGTGTGAACTAAAAATGAAAACAAAATAAAGGGAGTATGTCTAGTTTGCTTTAATTTGTTTTTAAGAGCTGAATAAAGTGAAAAGGACTCTAAAGATAATCTCTTAAAATGAAAATGATGAATAGTTGCTCTACTGTAATTCCTTTCAAATACCTAGTTTTCAGTCTTGAATTCTCTCGAGTTTTGGATAAGATTGTTTTGATATAAGGATTTACTCTGAACTTAAAACTCGTGGGTAGCATATGCTTGATCTAAGTCTAGATAATTGATGGATATGATATGAGGTATGAGCTATTGTTTATCTTGTTCCAAGCGACACTAAAATTCTAGAGATTTGTCTTTAAAAAACACAAAAAATGCTATGATGAGTTCCTGTATGACAAAGCTTGAATTCCTACCAGAGCCATATATGATATTTAGGCTAGGAAAACTTCCACTTATATGCTGCTTGTTTTGCATTGAGTTTTGTCAAGATTTGTTGACCCTTATGAGAGATTTATCATGCTCTTAAAATTAGGATCTTGTACACTTCACCCAAATATGCACTACTCTTACACTAGGGTAGGCACAAAAACATGTCATTCCATTTAGATTCACTAAAAAATGTTTTACTCCTACACTGGGAGTGAACACCAAAAATATGCTTCATAGGTTTTTCTATCCACAAAATAAATGCTCCAAAGTTCTTGTTGCTATCTCTCAAAAGTTTTGTTGCTGAAAAGAGGCATGGGCTACGCAAAAGTTATTCAAAAAAAAAAGAAAAGAAAAGAAAAAAAGAGTTAAAAAAATGGATACAAAAGTGTCTGAGATATTGAAAACAATGGGTACTTAGATGTTCGCCAAAAAAAGAGAGATAAATAAGATAGCCCTTGTTCTCTTGCAAAAATGTTTCCAAGTTTTAAAAGAGAGATAGGTTTTCAAGGAGTTAAGTAGAATTAGGATAGCCACAATATATATCCACCATATATCCACACACATGCACATCTTGATTTAATTGTATAACTCATTTCTCTTTTGGTCCGTTGTTGGACTTTACAATACATGCAATGCAAGTATGCTCTATCTTTCTCCATACCTATGAACTCCATATAAGCCTTAGTTCTAGGAAGAGAAAAAGGGTATAACATCAATACTGCCTTTGGTGAGGATCCACAAATACCACATATATTGAGAGACTTGAGAGTGTCATACAATAGAATCTCTGAGTTTTAGTTTGAAAACTTAGAAAAACTCTAGAACAATGGTGGAACAAACAACTTGAGATATAGTTCTTGACTTGATTGTTCTGTCTTTCAGTTGCTCAAGACCCAAGTGAAGGTTAAGAAGCCCCATGGTTGAAGGTAATATGGGTAAGTTTGAAAGTCAGATCAGTTTATTCTAATCCGAAGAAGATTTTTTTGTTGAACACCTATGTACTTTTGAGGCATGAGAGCATTGTAGCAACTCCTGATCCATTGTTCAAGTTTAACTTTGCTTAGGGACTAGCAAAGGTTAAGTGTGGAGGAGCTTGTTGACAGTCGTTAGCATCAGTTATAAACCGTCAATATATCCTGCATATGTACTTAATTCCATCACCAAACATAGGTCTAGGAGTTTAAACTAATAAATTTCACATGTTTTGTTGAATCTGTGTTTGCAGGAGGATTTATTCGAAAAACTATCAAGGTGGACCCAATCATCAGATTAAATCACGTTTATCCACGATGAAAACAACTCCAGAAGGTGTCAGAAGACTCTAGGAGGCGAACCACCAAAGATTGGGCCAAATGGTGCCGGTAGTGGGCCGACCGGCACAACCCCTAGACTGGCTGGCCTAGTGGGGCCACATGTTAGCCTCCCCTTTCTATGTCGGTTTCCCACCGCCTCCTAGATTGCATTTACATCATCCTTTTAAATCGGTTTGATCTGAGGGTCCAGAATTGATGCTACCCCTATATATAACAGCCTCTACCCCCTCCCTAGAGCCATCCTGAAACCCTAATTCATATCCTCCTCATTAGGATCAGAGCTAGCTTTCAAGATGTAGAAGTAGAATAGCTCTAGTTGAGAGTTAGGGAGAGTTGAGCCATACTCTGGTTCTGGAGAAATCATTGGAGGTCTAGTATATCTTTGTATCTTACCTTTGCAAGACATATACTTTAATATAGTTATCTTCTCTATTTACTTTTATGCCTTTCATGTGTATGGTTAGTATAGTTATCATACCTTAGCATGGGATCTCTGTTCGCATCGAGTGCTGTAGTTATCATATGTGACTAGAGTAGTAATTCTTAGTATACACATTGTGTCTAGACTATATGTTGCACTACGTATAGTTGTGGTAGCCCCAGGGGTGATAGCTCTATTAGGCTGTTGTAATCCACCACGTTAGGATTGGTGTTCATAGAGCTTTAGATAGCCTTCCCCCAACTACACTGTCTCACCCCTCGAGAGTTGGAAAGGTACTGTTGCTCCAAAGTGTTATTGTGTGTGATCGCTATATGTACCCATGAATTAGTTATACCCTATAGAACCAAAGTAATAGAGAAGTATTTAGGAACCTTGAACTCACCCGTTGTCCTCTCAACTTAGCTAGACAGCTCATTTATTATGTAATTCTATTATGTGTGAGTCATTATTCATAACTTATATCATAAACAACACTTACCCCTAGTTTAGTTTAGTTAGTATACTAGTTAGTAGATACATGATGGTGAACTATCAACTTCTTTAACCATTCTTTCCTCGCGGATAAATGCGATACTCTAAAATACTCCAGGGTGAAAGCTACAACAGTATCCGTGCGCTTGTGGATTTATCTATGTGCATTTAAAATATACCAACATTGTTATCTCCTTTTAAGCTACTATATTGTCTTCACTTTAGCATTGACATTAGCATAGAAGCTATTTTTGTAGGTAGTAGCTACCTCTTTACAATTCCCTCATAATTAAATTGACTAGCCAGTATACTATGTCTATATAGTTCTCATTGAACTATATAAATTTGAGTGTTGTATATTTTATATATTTAAAGTATATGGTCTAATATTTTTAATGTATGAGTACTTGGATCAATTTTTTAGGCTACATAATTAAGAAGCTAGATATTGAAATAGTTCTCTAAACTATGATGTAGCACCCGGTTTTAAGAACAAAACTAGATACACACCATATGTGAGCTCAGGAAGTCAAATCTCACATATAACTATAAATAAGCATAATATCAAAAGACAATGCTTAAATACTTAGCGTATTAGTATAAAGATTATAACCTCATAGTATAGACAGCAGAAAGACAACTCCGATCTTCAGGCGAAGACTCCATATCCATAGGGACAACTGACTGGTTGATCACAAGTCTAATTCCTCCAAACTCTAGCAATCTGGTACCCATCCGGAATTTTCTTCCAAATATTTGAAAAGTAAAGCAAGCATAAGTACATGTTGTACTCAACAAATATAACATGGGGTTCATGAGGCTCAAAAGGCTGACACTGGTTCAACTGCGATTAGCTTTTAATTGTCACAATTTTAGTATAGGAGTAGCAACAAGTTTATCACAAGCCAATTTAAACACATGATCAGGTAAACATGAATAATGAATAGCATAAATAGTAATCATTAGTGAGCATCTTTATCATTAGTATCATCCATGTTCATCATCATTAACCATTAGTGATCATCTATTCCATAAGGGTTCCAAGGCCACTCGTGACCGTGAGCACAGCTGATATACCAGTTTTACACTTTGCAGAGGTTGTACACTTTCACTATGAGTCGTAATTTACCCTTTCGCCCGAGGTAGCTAATCTCTTGACCCACTTCCAAAGACGGTCGGTAGGATTCACTATGAAGCCTTTCAAAGGTTCATCTAACAAGTTAGGGCCATTAGATTCACTCGGCAAACAGATATAGGAACCCCCGTGTCGAATGGCACAATTCCATCATGGCTATACACATAAGAGTAGAGGCTGTCCTATACCTGATTCATCAAGCCATTCTTACGCCAATAAAGGTAACCGCTAACAAGCTAGAAAAGGTCCTCATACTGAGCTAAAGCCAGAGCCATATAGCCCTCATAGTTGTACTGTAAGTCTCGGATGATCACTTATAGATAAGTCCTTAGGGAGAGAAATCTAGAGCACCATAAAACAACCCAATGCTCTAGCCCCCTTGTTCCATGTTGCTAAAAAGCATCTTTTAATGTTTATTGCATATACCATTAGTCAAGTTACAAGATCATGGTCTTTAATTGAGCACTAGCATCATACTACCCAATGCAATACCCCATAGGTATCAAGGTACAAGGTACAAAGTACTAGGAAATCCTTAGTGGCAGTCTAGGTAGACACATGCAGCATGAATTAAATGATTAGAGGTGTATAGTACAACAAGGAAGATCCCATGCTATGCTTGCCTTAAACACCGTTCCTTCGGTAAGCTTTAATCTTCAACGTTCTTCTTCTTCTTCTTGATCACCACGTATATCTCACCGACTAGACGTAATCATAAAGCACCACACAAGCATCCATACAATCATATATGAAGCAAACAATAGATCTAAATTAGAACAATACACCAATCATAGAAAAATAAGTAAAAGAGTTTGAAACATGATTCTACGCATCGCTACGAACACACAGACGTGAAAAACACTCTAATCGGAGCTACGGTTGAAAAGATACATCTACCGATAGATTTGCTTTATACGTGGAAAAGAAAACTATAGGCTTCATTTACTTTAACTATATAAAAGCTTATATAAATTGAATTAAATCAAATTTAGATTTGAATTATAAAACTAAGGTAAAACAAATCATATTTTATCTATAAAATCCAATGGCATAATTATTATTCAAGATATGATTTAAACCATGAAATTCTAGAAATAGTGACATGGTAACCACTGTTACTAATGTGTAGATCTCGTTACTATGAATCTAACGCAACTTGAACGGGTCAATTCGGAACTAAAACGCAGAAGTTATGAAATAAACAAGATTTCCTTTATTAAAACAATAGATTAAATCTAACCTCGAATTTTAAAAGTTGAAAACATATCTAGCAGTAGTATGAACATGTAGATTATGAAATTACAAACCTAACACAATTTGAACGGATCAAATCAGAGTTAAAACGGAGAAGTTATGGCTAAAACAAAATCAGTGGAAAATATGTAAATAAGTGAAAACGTATTTTGGATCTAAACCGAAATAAAGTATGCTTCCAAAAGAAGAAAACAGAATCGAGAAAGATGTTTTGGACTGCGGGTTTGATAATGGAAAACCAGAGGGGCTCTTATGCAATTAAGCCACGCGAAAGGGTATGAGGAGATCTGGACCGTTAGATTAGAGAGGAGCGGCTCAGATTGAATAGAAGGAAGTGAGAGAGGATCGGCCGGCCTGCTACAGTGCCCCCACACGGTGGGGCGCCATTGATGGCGACGAGCACCTCACCAGTGAACTTGGAAACAGCCCTAGGGCCCTCGGTTTTCGATGTTCAAGACACGGCAGGAGAGAGGAGGGGATGGGGAACTCACCGGAACCGAAAGGACCGGCAGGGAAGCGACGGAGGGCGGCGCGGCGCTCGGTAAAACAGACGGCAACGGCAGCGCTAGGTTGTAGCATGGCTGCGGTGACTTGGTGAGAAGGCTGCAGTGTAGGAGCTTGGGGTGGAGGCGGAGGCTCGGGGCATCGGATATTTAAGAGGCGCTGGTACTTGGGAGGCATGCCACCGTGAGGACCCGTGGAGGGGACAGAGTCGGATGGCGGCGTTGTCCTGCTCGGTTATGCGCGAGAGGATGAAGAAGACCCCGATAGGTGGGCTAGGCACATCAGCGGGGTGCTGAGAGGACGCGCGGCGTGGGTGTCTGGCTAGGCCGGCGCTCGGCTGGGCCGCTGCGGAGCAGAAACAAGGCGCGCGGCGGGACTGGGCCAACGTGGGAAACAGCCACACAGACGTAGCTGGGCCGCGGGACTGGAACGGGCCGCGCAGAGGAAGAGAGGCGCCAGGGCGCAGGCCAAGCGGGAGGAGAAGGACGGCCCGTGGGAGGGGAATGCTGGGCCACCTGATCGGGAGGAAGAGAACTGGGCCATTCGGCCAGAAGAGAAGGGGAAAAGGTTTTTCATTTTCATTTTTTTCCATTTTGTTTTCAAATTCAAATCCAAATGCAAACCAAATCAAATTCGTATATGATACACTTTTTAATTCTAATAAAAATGAGAAATTTTGGTAAGTTCTCCAAAAATAAATTTTGCACCTTTTAAAATTCTTTTATTTTCAAATTTTCTTTTCCCCTCTTTTCTTTTACTTCAAAGCCATTTCTATTTTTCCAAAAGCATTTTAAACCACTCAATCAAATACTTCAAATGCAAGGGCATGTATGCACAAACATGTTGCTACCTTATGATAAATTTTAAATTAATGATTTTTATTATTTTCCTATATTTCATGAGCACCAAAATTCATAAATAAACCATTTTAAACCTGTTTTCAAAAGAGGCAAATTTTGGGGTGTTACATATGATATGTGCAGATCAGCGAGAGAACATCCCTAAGACCATAGCTATGCTGAATATTTCTAACTACACTTTACATATTCTAGTTAGTTTCATTTAATATATAACAGCTCCATATTTAAATATGTGTGTGAATATTTTTTATAAAATTTCATCATAGCGTATATGAATGGGCCTCCGTTTGTAGTTAGATGTACATGAATTTGAATTCTTTTAAGCCCATGATAGGGGATATCTTTTAAAGTATGCTATTAAAGATCTAATATTAGCATTAAGGGGAGAGAGAGACTATTTTGAATGCTAAATATTATTTCCACAGAAAGAAAAATGATCTTAAGAGAAAAATATTCCTTGAAACTTGAAGACAGAATGGTATAACGCACTTGTTGACGTTGAGGATGACCCCAAACCAACACACCAGCAGGGCCTTGGACGCCCAAAGAGGTTGCACACAACCTGCAACGCAGCAAGAACGCGGCGTAATCGATCAAACCAATCTAAAGATCGGTGAGACCGATGTAGAGCTTGTTCTTGGCCAGAAAAGCTCCCGAACCTCTCCCGGGAAGACCCGTCAGGGAGGAGCACGTGGAGGATCTCCTAGGACCAGCAAGGCCGCCTAGGATGCCGCTGAATCTCGCCGGGAAACTCAACGAACAGCAAGAGGGGTTGAGAGAGAGGAATTAGGGAATAAGGAGTTGATAGATTGGTTTGTATGACGATTAGATAGATGGGATCTCAATCGGCCATGATCCTCTCATATATATAGAGGGGGGTGGTCGTATCATAGTAGGAAACCTCTCCAAGCCTTATTTTCTAAGTTTCCCATGAGTTTGGAACAGTTCGGATCGGAATCCAAAAGGCCAGATCCGAACAGGATTTTCTATCAGGTATGTCGGAAGTCCAGTCGGAAGTCCTGACTTGTGTCGGAAGTCCCGACTCGAGTCGGAACTCCCGACAGTCAGAACTTCCGACTTTTGTCAGAACTCCCGATGTAGGGATAACCTCAGAAACCCGAGCAGATTTCTTCAAGCTTCCCGGAAGTCCCGACACACGTCGGAACTTCCGACAGTCGGAAGTCCCGACTTGGGTCGGAACTCCCGACGACGGGGCATCTTTCCGAGGGCATAACTTCTTCATACGGACTCCAAATTAGACATTCCATATATGTTTATTGACCGTCTCGACGAGAGGAACGCAATGGTGAAGTCCATTTCACATTTTGACAACTTCACAAAATGAACATTTTTGGTTGTCAACATATGCCCCCCTGTTTTTAGGTGAATGATGCATAAACCTGAAAACACTTAATCAAATAAATTAAAACCAAACAGCGACGATTCCCATCTCATCGGCTGCTCAGTGGCTAAGGACGATGTATACATTGGCCATTTTTCTAAGGGCGATACATGTATCGGCCATTGTTTGGTGAGCACTTAGGCTTCTTGCCAAACACTTGGAAAGTACCTTTTTAAGTACCTCCCGTTGATTGCTCTCGTGAGACGTTCACCTTGCAATGTCTCTAGCACATGAATTTCCGAATATAACTTTGACCACTTTGTAAGGACCTTCCCAATTCGGTGACCACTTGTCAAACTGATTGCTCTTCGATCCAATTGGTAGTATGGTTTTCCACACCAATTCTCTCACTTGGAAGGATTTGCTCCTGACTTTCTTGTTGTACGCTTTGGCAACTCGAGCTTTATCTTTCTCTATTTCCTTGAGAGCTTTTAATCTCACATCAGTCACCTCATCGATATTATCCATCATCAAATCATGATACACAACAGCTGATAAATCATTTTGTTTAGCAAGCCTGTATGCATCCAAATTTACTTCGACAGGCAACACGGCCTCTTGGCCATATACTAACTCAAAAGGAGTAATCTTTGTAGCACCATGCCTTGAAATGCGATGTGCCCATAGAGCCTCAGATAAAACTTCATGCCATCTCCTTGGATTCTCCTCAATTTTCTTTTTGATGAGCTTGATCAAAGTCTTATTACTAGACTCAGCTTGGCCATTGGCTTGAGCATAGTATGGAGATGAATTGAGTAACTTGATCTTATATAATTCAGGCAAATTCCCTCACCTCTTTAGACACAAATGATGTCCCTTGATCTGTAGTTAATGTTTGAGGGATGCCGAATCTATGAATAATATGCTCAGTAATGAACTTAATTACTTCCTTGTGTGTCATATTCTTCAAAGGAACTCCCTCGGTCCACTTAGTAAAGTAATCTATAGCAACTAACACAAATCGGTGTCCCTTCGAAGATGAGGGATATATTTGGCCAATGAAGTCTAACCCCCAACCACGAAAAGGCCATGGTTTGATGATAGGATGAAGCACAGCAGCAGGCACAAGCTGAATATTTCCAAACTTCTGGCACTCTTCGCAACCTTTATAGCAGTGAAAACAATCAGCCATCATAGTAGGCCAATAGAAACCGGCTCTACGTAATAACCACTTCATCTTCGGGGCCGATTGATGCGTACCATAGATGCCTTCATGGACTTCTCCCATAGCCACTCTTGCCTGATCTGATCCCAAGCACTTAAGCAGCAAATCTTCGGCGGTTCTTCGATAAAGCTCATCATTATGCAATACATATTTGAAAGCGCTCCGCCGAATACTTTTATCAATTTTGGCACTTGGATCACGTAGATATCTCAACAAGGGAGTCCTCCAATCTTCTAAATCGGCCCCAACATTACTGGAAGTTATATCAGGCCGATTTGATAGCTTCTCAAGCGAATTGACCGGGTTGGTCACAGGGGAGTCGACTGAACCAACTGGGCTGATAGGCTTAACCGATTTAGAGGTGTCGGCTTGGCCAACTAGGGCAGTCGGCTTAGCCGACTTGGCCACAGCAGAAGAGTAGTCGGCTGAGCCAACTTGGTCAGTTGGCTGAGCTGACTGGTCTGTACCTACATAGGAAAAATTGAAATCTTCATGCATCAGCTGTTTTTGAATATGGAAATTATGTCCACTGACATCATAGCCAGATGCTTGCTGAGCTAACATGTTGGCCTTTTGATTTTCATGCCTCGGAATATGCTGAATTTGAAATTCGGCAAAATAATCAATAACACCAAGGCAAGCATCAAGACAAGCTCTTAGTGATCCTTCTAAACATTGAAATTCACTAGCAACTTGCTGTACTACCAGCAAAGAATCACCATAAGCTTCAACATGTTTTACTTCCATAGACCGCAACATGATCAACCCGAATAATAGAGCTTCATATTCGGTTTGATTGTTGGTACAAGAGAAATTTAATCGGCTTGACATTCCAATTTCAGCACCATTAGGGGAAATAAGAATAATACCAACACCTTGGCCATCTTTACAAACCGATCCATCAAAAGTATAATTTCCATGGAGTAAAAGTAAGGTAATTGACTTCATCATCTAAATCAATACCATGCTCAACAATAAAATCAGCAAGAACTTGACCTCTTAATGTTTTCAATGGTTCAAAAGTCAAGTCATATTCTATTAGTGCGTATGCCCATTTGCCTATCCTTCCATGAAGAATTGGCCGATATAACACGTGCTTTATCACATCGGCCTGGCAAGCAACAACACATGTACTAGACAAAAGATAATGTCTCATCTTAGCACAAGCATAGTACAATGATAAGCATAATTTTTCTATATGGGCATACCTTGTCTCGGGATAAAAAAGACGGCGACCAAGATAAGCAATCACATATTCTTTACCTTCGTCTTCTTGAGTCAAAACAGCCCCAATTACCTTCTCTTCGGCAGCAATATATAACTTGAAAGGAACTCCTCTCCTAGGTGCACGAAGAACCGGTGGTGTTGACAAATATTCCTTTATCTTTTCAAATGCCTCTTGTTGTTTTGCCCCCCAAGTGAATTCAGATTCATCCTTCAGCTTCAATATAGGGGTGAAAGGAATAATTTTCCCAGACAAGTTAGCAATAAATCTTCTCAAGTAGTTCGACTTTTCCCAAGAACTATTGCAAGTCCTTCTTGCACGTAGGTGCCTTAACTTTCTTGATCTTCTCTATCCTCTTGGGATCAACCTCTATGCCCTTATCATGAATTATGAAGCCTAAAAACTTTCCAGCCGATACCCCAAAAGCACATTTGAGTGGGTTCATCTTCAATCCATAACGGCGCATCCTCTCAAAAGCAAGACGCAAATCGGCCAAATGAGATTCATGGGCGGCCGATTTGATCACAATATCATCAATGTACACCTCCATAATCACCCCAATTAAATCATGGAAAATCAAATTCATAGCTCTTTGATAAGTAGCACCTGCATTCTTTAGCCCAAATGTCATCACAACCCACTCAAAAAGACCAACAAACCCAGGACATATGAAGGCTGTCTTAGACATATCTTCCTTAGCCATGAAAATATGATTATAACCAGCATTACCATCAAGAAAGCTAATAACCCGGTGTCCTGAAGCATCATTGATAAGCATATCGGCTATAGGCATAGGATACTCATCTTTTGGAGTAGCTCTATTCAGATCTCTAAAATCAATACATACTCTGATCTTCCCAGAATCCTTCTTCTCAACAGGCACAATATTAGAGACCCACTCCGCATACCTGCATGGTTGTATAAACCCCGCTTGCAATAGCCGATTAATCTCTTCTTTAATCCTATCATAAATTGTAGAATTAAATCGACGGGGTTTTTGCTTGAAAGGCCTGAATCCTTTCTTAACAGGGAGCCGATGCTCAACAAGCTCTCGGCTCAATCCAGGCATCTCTGTATAATCCCATGCAAAACAATCAACATATTCCTTGAGAAGCACGATTAACTCAACTTTGTAACCGGCTTCCAAATTTTGATTAATAAACATCGGCCGGGGCACAGAGCCATCCCCAATATCAACTTGTTCCAAAGGGATCAGCCGACGTAAAACCTTGGCCCAACTTATCGAGCTCATCAAAATCATCAATAGCCTCACAGGCATCGGTCTTATTAGCCCGATACTGTTCAACACAATGTTTTAACCATTCAACGTTAGCATCCATTACAATAATGATTACATGATGATATTGAGCCGATTATCAATCGGCTTCAAGGACATAGGAACAAAACCTTGCCTGGTAACACTAATAAATTCAAAACTAGAAAGATCTCTACTAGATAAGCAAGCAATAGCATCATGCCCCCCGAGTGTAGGAGCATCGGCTGCAGCAACATCAGCCGATGAATCTGAATGCACGACCTCAACAGCATCTCCCACCCATTGGATGAGAAATTGGTGCAAGCTAGATGGCACACAACGATTGGCATGGATCCAATCACGCCCAAGTATCAAGTTATAGCTACCTTGCACATCGGCGACGAAGAACGCCGTAGCCAAAGTCTTGCTTCCAATGGTGAGCTCCATGTTAGCAACTCCTCTGGCTGGAATGGGAGCACCTCCTCCAACACCGCTGATTGTCATGTTGGTCTTGATTAGCTCCTCATCAGTGCCACCGAGCTTCTTGTAAAGTGGATACGACATCAAGTTCACTATCGCCCCACTGTCCACTAACATGCTACGGACCGGTGTGCCATTGATATAACCCTTCACATGTAGAGGCTTGAGATGGTTGATGGAGTCATCTAGTTTCTGAAATACAGCGCTTTCTGTTGCAAAATTAAATTCTGCTGCCGTGGAGTCATCTGCCATGATGTAGTAATCAGCAGATAAAACAACTACATTGACCTCCACTCTCTCTGGAGAAGGCTCATAGTCAACCATCTCCTCGTCGGGAACCTCAGGAACCTCCATGCCAACCAGAGCAGCAACAGTAGTAGCGAAATCATCAGAGGACACCTTAGAGGCACCCGAGACAGCAGGAGTCAGCTCAGCTGACTCGGAAGTCAACTTAGCTGACTCTGGAGCTTCTAAAGCAGTAAGGGTAGGCAAAATCGGCTCAGCCGACTCAGGAGTCGGCTTAGCTGACTGGCTCAACACAGGAGTTTGCTTAGCTGACTCTAGAGTCGACTTAGCCGACTGGCCAGCAGCAGTAGTGCCGTTTCGAACTTCCAAAGGGATTTCGACCTGTACGGGGTTGAGTATTTCATTCTCCATCTTGGCAAGCTTCTCCCTCTTCTGTTGCTTATGTCGGGCACGCTGCAATTTGCGCCGTTGAGTTTTATTCAACCCACGAGGACACCATATGGGTTGCCGGTACTTGGAATCTCCTTCGACGTGTTTCTTCTCTTTAATTCCAAAAACATCTTTAGAAGCTTCGTCTTGCTTAGATGCTGGAATTTCCTCAATTACAATTGGCCCATCATGATTAGTGATGGGAGCTTCCATGGAGCCGATTGTGATAACCGATTGAGGCCTAGCTCTTGGTGGGGGAACGACGGGAATCTCAACCTTCTTAGGCACATAAACTTGATGCATTGGTGCCTTTCCCGACTCTTGCGGAGTCAAAGTCCTGGAGGTAATCACATGATCTTGACTTGTACCGCTAGAGCTCGATTGATAATTGTTCAATCGGCTAAAGACGGAGGGTCTTGGAATTGAACCGGTAGGATCTCCCCACCTTTGTTGGCTATGCACAGGTGCTGCCGGAGGATACGGCACCCAAACTCCATAAGGACCCCATTGCGGTGTAACCAGAGGCGGAATCGGGGGACCCCAGCGAGAAACACGAGGAACAACTCTCTGAAACGGAGCTGTTGGTTGCACCACCGCCAACTGCTTGATCTTGTCATCTTCCCGCTTAGGCGGAGTAGACTCTCTTTTTTTAAACGGCCGATTCTGGGAATCGGCCTTTTGTTGCTTATACTTGGCCATGAGCCTGTCAAAGGTGCATTGCTTCTTCACGAACTCTCCCTGGTTCTTCTTCTCATTCGTCTTCTAGGTGCCAATCTCCGGTCGCTGTGGAACAAATGTACGCAAAACACGAACACCGGAGGCACCAGAGTTGTTGGAACCAGGAGAGTTGGCTAAGCCGACTGGCGCAGTCGGCTCAGCTGACTTAGTTGAGGTGGTGGTAGAGTCCGCTATGCCGACTCCTTGAGTCGGTTGAGCCGACTGGCCCTGCTGTGTGCTGGAGTCGGCTTGGCCAACTGGTGGACTTGGCCTAGCCAGCCTCTGCTATGCCACCGTTGTTTCATACCACCGCTGCCTTTTCAAATATTGCGTTGATCCGGCGGTGATCTTCAACTTGTTCTTGCCTTCATTATCCTTCTCAAGCACCACTTTGCGCCCCGAATTTGTTTCGACATTCGGTGCTACACGTGGTTCGCCGATAATCACGTTCTTGCCTTAGGCTTTATCGGCTTGCTCTGGACGAATCAAAACAGCGGGCGCCCCTGCTTCAACCATGTGCATCGGAAAAGGGGTCTTATCAACTTGCATTTCAGTAAGACTCAATCATCCCTCATTAAGGGCCGATTGGACCTGCCGACGAAAAACATTGCAATCATTAGTGGCATGAGAAAAGGAATTATGATATTTGCAATAAACCCTTCTCTTTAACTCATCAACTGAAGGCAATGTATAATTGATTCTAATATAACCAAATTTCAATAATTCATCAAAGATTCGGTCACATTTAGAGCAATCAAAAGTAAATCTCATTTCCTCATTCCGATTTTTATGAATCGGCTTGAGAGGACAAGTAACCAATTTATTCTCTGCTGGCCATTTCATTTCAGCAGCTAAACATTCTTTATTATCATCATCAGAATCATCGGAACAATCACCAACAAAATGCACATTCTGACGATGAGATTTATAAGCATCACGAGACTCTTTAAAGCGCGATTCAATTGAAACAGCCTTTTGCATAAGTTGATTAACATTGTGAAACTCATAATGGTCAAGCTTTTCTCTAATACTAGAACGTAAACCAGCAAAGCATAAATCAGTTAAATCTCTTTCAGAAATATTTAAATGGAAACATCGGTTCTTAATCTCTCTAAATCGTTTGAAAAAATCATGGACGGACTCATCACGCCCTTGACGAACTGATGCAAGATGAGACAATCTTGTTTCATGAGCACCGCTATAAAAGTGATTATGAAATTTCTGTTCTAATTCAGCCCATGAACCAATAGAACAAGATGGTAATGAAGTAAACCATGCAAAAGCTGTGCCAGTAAGAGATAAAGGAAAATTACGAACTTTCATAAAATCATAAGCACTAGCCTCACCCAATTGTGCAAGAAACATGCTAATATGCTCCATGGTTGATTTACTATCATCACCACTAAATTTCTGAAAGTCAGGTACCCTCCACCCATCAGGTGCTTTCATGAAATCATAAGTAGAAGGGTACGGCTTTTGATAAGTATTCCTACTAGATTTAAGTTGCACTCCTAAACTACTCTCAAGAGATTTAGCCAATTCATCCTTAAACCGATTCAAAGCATCATCAAAATCGGTAGTAGGAGCATTAGGAGTAACATTAAATGTAGGAATTTGGCTAGGTGACTTCGGTGGGTTTGGTAAAACATTATGCCCCACTGAAGCTCTATTTGTTGATGCTCCGTAATCAGTTCGAAGAGCTCAACCCGAACTTTGGGCACCAACACCTGTATGTGTAGATGTGCTAGCACCAGGTTGACTGGCCTTATCGGTTTCAGATGCCGAAGGGGCCGATTGAAATTGGCTAGCGGAAGCATGAGAGGTTTGATTTTCATAAAAATTCAAAGGCATACCGAACTGAGGTTGCTGCATGGCACCCGATTGATCACAATCGGTTGTCTTGCCCTCTAACTTATCCATATGTGCTTGAAGTAGATTAGAAAGGTGTTGAAGGTTATTACTATGCAATTTTCTTTCATCTATCAACATCTGAGCAAAATTGGCATGAGTAGGATAAGCATCAGTATTTACCTCCTCGTCGTACTTAGCTTTTTCGTTGCCCTTCTCCTCGGCGCCTGAAGATTCGAGAGCGGTAGCATCACCGTAGGAGGGTTCTCGAAACTGAGTGACCTTGTCGTGCCGATTCTTGGTGCAGCTCTCCAAGAAAGCCCTGACATCGGCATCGAGCTTGGCTTGAAGTTTCTGGCGCAACTCATCTGGAAGCTCGTCCATGGATTGAGGAAAGATCATGTTAGCCTCATTGAAGGGGCTGGTCTTGTCACCCTTGTCGGTGGCAGTACCATCGTTGCCTCCCATGTTGCTAGTAGATTGATTCTTGATTCGCTTCGCTTTCCCCAGCGGAGTTGCCAAAAAGTATGTTGACGTTGAGGATGACCCCAAACCAACACACTAGCAGGGCCTTGGATGCCCAAAGAGGTTGCACACAACCTGCAACGTAGCAAGAACGCGGCGTAATCGATCAAACCAATCTAAAGATCGGTGAGACCGATGTAGAGCTTGTTCTTGGCCGGAAAAGCTCCCGAACCTCTCCCGGGAAGACCCGTCAGGGAGGAGCATGTGGAGGATCTCCTAGGACCAGCAAGGCCGCCTAGGATGCTGCTGAATCTCGCCGGGAAACTCAACGATTAGCAAGAGGGGTTGAGAGAGAGGAATTAGGGAATAAGGAGTTGATAGATTGGTTTGTATGATGATTAGATAGATGGGATCTCAATCGGCCATGATCCTCTCATATATATAGAGGGGGTGGTCTTATCCCAGTAGGAAACCTCTCCAAGCCTTATTTTCTAAGTTTCCCACGAGTTTGGAATAGTTCGGATCGGAATCCAAAAGGCCAGATCCGAACAGGATTTTCTATCAGGTATGTCGGAAGTCCAGTCGGAAGTCCCGACTTGTGTCGAAAGTCCCGACTTGAGTCGGAACTCCCGACAGTCGGAACTTCCGACTTTTGTCGGAACTCCCGACGTAGGGATAACCCCAGAAACCTGAGCAGATTTCTTCAGGCTTCCCGGAAGTCCCGACACACGTCGGAACTTCCGACAGTCGGAAGTCCCGACTTGGGTCGGAACTCCCGACGACGGGGCATCTTTCCGAGGGCATAACTTCTTCATCCGGACTCCGAATTAGACATTTCATATATGTTTCTTGACCGTCTCGACGAGAGGAACACAATGGTGAAGTCCGTTTCACATTTTGACAACTTCACAAAATGAACATTTTTGGTTGTCAACAGCACTAAATCAAACAATCGTTTGACTAATGCTCTTGTGAAGCATGAAGCGGAACATATGCTAGATATTTTTGAAAATGATTGGAGAAACTTGAAGTTATAAACTAGATGTTGTGTTTACTAATAGTAAACTAAATGTTGTACACTATCTAGCTAAAACCTATGGGACACATGTGGGTTCTAGCATGTCCTTATTAAATAGAAAAATAAAATGAAATTCCTCCCATCTCACGAAGAAGGTTTAAGCACATCATGAAGATAAAATCCAACAAACTAAGTGCGCACAATATTAGTGTTAGTGTCGGGGACCAATACTAGGGTACCCAAAGAGGAGGGGCTAATGGTCATCAACATTATTTCGTCTGAACAGTCAAGAGCACGACTACGGTTCCAACCGACCCTTGGGTTTGTGATCCGCCTCGCCCGACCTCTAGGGGAGGGATTCGCCTTGCTCGACCCTAAGGCCACGGGCTCTGCCTCGCTCGACCCTTGAGTTCGCGCTCTGTGGCAGAACCGCCTAATCTAATGCTGCCTAGGAGTACTTGTCTTCCATTAGACACTAAGTACTAAAGAGAGGACACTAAATTACATAGTTCCGTCGAGCACACCCCAAGGGAGAACCCGAAAATCCATATTTCTCCATCATGATCACAAATGAGAGAATAAAGCTTACAACATTTTAGCCATTTCTTACATCACTTTTCATGCAACATCAGAGTATAATATTTACTGTTATAATAGCAGAATATGAACATGTTATCAGAGTTATGAACAATTTAATTTAACAACGGAATATAAACATGTGATAAGAGTTACTTTGGAAATAAACTTCTATTCATGATATGATGGAGCATTGATATATAAACTTTGACAACAGATTATAAAACCTATATTTATAAAAACATTTAGTGAAAGTTATAAATAAAGCTATGATTGCAGCATAAAGGAATCCTCTCTGAGGCCGCCAGGAGAAATCCACACCCAAGAGTCAGCTCTAGCATCTGCCTGTCACCTACAACAGGGGGAAATAAAACCCTAAGTACTCAATTATACTTAGCAAGACTTACCTGATAGGAGGAAAGAAAAGACTCGAAGGATGTGCAAGGCTATCTGGCTTGTGGATTTACTGCATCTGTAGGAGCATTACCAAACATGCGTCCTTATATTCAATTTTATTAGCAGTCATCATTGGTTCATTAACTAACCATTCTATCTAAGCACCTGTGTTACTTTCAAGCAGGTGGTAAGCAATCAGAACCATTTTACCATCTTTAATCTTCCAGTTCTTACTACAGTGCTAGATTGTAGACAGGTCGTACCGGATCACCGGTGATTCGCGAATCAATGTGCCTAGATGGGTACTCCGAAACACACGCCCCGCTTGTACCCCAGGCACAAGCAGAACCAACCCACCACTCTCCTGTAACGGGGTCCTGGTCCCCATCCAAACTTGGACTCTAAGCCCCCGCTCCTGAGTCCCAGACTTAGAGCGGTGCTTGGACCTCCACCCAAAAACCACCCTAAAAGTCAGTCTGAAAAGAGCCGAAACCCATGACAAGAGAGCAACAAGCCTTCCCTACGCCCACACACAAGTATGTGCTCGGGATAATAAGTCTGTGACTTGCCTAGAGTCCAATGCAACGGCCGGTCCTTAACCGACAAAGATAGGGAAATAGTTTAACCAAGCTATGCCCAAACCATATCCCTGCCTGGTCTCCATTTATCATTCATATATATATATATATATATATATATATATATATATATATATATATATATATATATATATATATATTCCAAGTGATAATAATATAGTAACAACAATAATATATTTCCTATCTCTCGCGAGTGACTGGCAATAACTCGACTTCTATCGGAGTCCTATAGCATAGCAATCTACACGATCCTGTCATACTAGTAAGACTCATAGGATAAAGATATATATATATATATATATATATATATATATATATATATATATATATATATATATATGCAAGTGGGTTTCATTCAACTCCTTAAAACTTAATGCACAAACATAATATAAAGTGCAGAAAAGTAGGGGTTATGCACCGGGGCTTGCCTGGGTAAAATATAACCAAAAGTTAGTATTCCATCTTTGTGTCTTGATCTCTGGCACCATCTTTTTAGCTACTCTGTTTGATACCATCGATCCACCATCGTTCCTATTATGATATGTATTGATGCAAATACAGAGATGGTGCAATCAATCAAAAGGCAACAACAATTCATAAAATATGAGTGCATAAACCAAGCTAACAAGCTAACTCCTATGACTAATATATTAGCTAAGTATTGACCTCAGTTAACAAGCATCATTTTCATTAACAAGTACTAATTCTTACCAAATCAAGTCTCTTTTTGATTTATTAATGATTTAATATACTCGAAACTAGGGCACGATAACTACTCTAGTAAACTAATTATTATTGGGCTATAAAATTACAGAGAACACTCGATAACACTTCTACCCTACTGTAAAATTTTTAGAGTCAACACTATCACCGATTTATCACAGAAATTCCTACAAGTTCACATTTTAACAATACTAAATATTTTAAAATAATTAGAGCAACCCTAGAAACATTTTAAAAATAGATGAACCAATTACGCTAATAGATAGATCATGATTTTAGGAGCCTAACAAAATTAGTTTGACATTTTTGTGATTTTTTTACCCTTTATTTTTAATTTTTGAAGAGCACTGAATTAACAAAACAAAAACAACACACAAAGAAAAGGCCTGAGTGGCCAGGCTCAGCCCACAGGCGCGCGCGTGGCCCAACGCGGCACGGCGTGAGCGGCCCAAGCGGGCAGGCCACGGCCCAGCAGCCGAAAACGGCCGGCCCACGCGGACGCGCGGCCCAGGCGCACAACACGCATTTAGCAAAAGACCCCGTGCTTTTTCTCTATTCAACCCGAGACCCAAAGGCGCTATGATGCACAATTTATATGAGTCACGCAATTTGCATTCTGATCCCAGAAACATTTTCTATTTTTACCTTTCTCCCTCCACTCGATGCACAGAGCAGAGGAGCACCGGCCGGCGGTCAATCCTAGCCAGGGAAGGCACGGCGGTGAAGGGAAGCCAGCTGACGAGGTGCATGGGAGCCCATGCGGCCTCAGGCTGGGCAAAGCAAGACCTGAGCCGGCCCCCGGCAGCTTGCCCGCACGAGCCATGGTGGCGGGCACGCCGGCTATGGCGGCGCTGGCCAGGCGGGCGACGGCAACGGCGCTCCTCACATGGGTGGCTGCGCAGTGGCGACAAGCGTACATGAGGAGGAGGACACGGATCGGGGTGGTGGCAGTCATGGCCTGGTGATGGCCAAGGCGGCCAGGTGGCTTGCGTCGGTGGCAGCAACTATGGCTGCGGCGCTGGCAGGGGAAGGCGGTGACAGTGGCTGTCGCGCTTGGGAGGTGTAGCGCTGAGGGGCGGTGGTCCAGCACGACCATAGGGGCTCACGCACTCACGCGCACACACGAAGGGTTGGACGATGGTGGGCGCATCCACGGCGAGGACTTGCGCAAGGCAGCATGGAGCAGGGAGCACCGGTGCTATCCTAGAAGCACATCCACGCGTGGGCGCACATGGCGGCGTGCGGAGCAGCGTGGGGCCGTGGGGGCAGCAGTCAGCCTCGACATGCACAAGGAGTGTGGGGAGAGGGAGTAGCGGGGCATGGGCATGACAGAGCCATAGCAAGGAAGGGACGCTGCTCCATGTGCTCCTCTAGAAACAACGTGCACTAAACTAGTCAAGCGATAGGGAGGGACGAAGCAACGAGAACAGTGGCAGCAGCTTGGTGAGTAGGTGGGATGAATGGTTGAGAGCGAGCAGGGTGAGGTAGTTGAGGTGAGCGGCTGAGATCACTCGCTACAGGTGCCGGTTCATGAACAGAGCGTCAACGACATGGTTCAATGCGTTCTAGCGAAGTTCCTTCAATTTTTGCGTGAGCATCGTAACTCTAACGTAACCACGACCTGCACCACATCCTAGTATACACCTAACTACAACTGATCGTGCAAAAACATAGATGTTGTGCTTAACCATTTTTGTTGCAAATCAAATGCCAAAATGGCATTGTCTACTATCTTTTCATACATAAAAGAATTCCTGGTTTTAGTTAGAACTAATGTTCCTAAGCACTTTTGGTTAATTTTTAAATGGTCTAAACTTTACCAAACTTCACCAACAACCATTTCACGACATAGCACACACTTTATACTAAACAATAGAACCAAAACATCTGGATGTTATCTAACTATTTTGCATTTAAAAATCACCAAAAAGTGTACTTTCAACACAACTTCAAATTTTTGCCGATTCAACGAAAAGGACTAATTTTAATTTTCGATTTGATTTTTGAGCTAGCAAAAACCCTAGTCAACAACATTTTTTTCCACAACCCAAGTTGTATTTTCATCTACTCGACTTGTACTTCAATTTTTATTAAAATCCCAAACACACGTTCTAGATTATTATTGCTTTATAAAAATAACTTTTTAAGTCAAACTATTAACTTATCCATATAACTACGGATTAGGTTTTTCATTATCGCATTTGATTAAACTAACTCACTATACCTATAGATCTATTTCTCAGGCCGTAATCTCTATGCTAAGCGAGCTCGTAACACCAGAGGTGTTACAACCAACCCCCCTAATAAGAATCTCATCCCGAGATTCGGAGCAAGAATGAGGAGAGGGGAAAATGCGATTACATTACGTAGATCAGAAATTACACGACTTCGAATGCTAAACCACACAGGGATTTAGAGATACATGGTTAAGAGCAACCTAATACAGCCAAGGCTTAATCCAGAAGTCGAGATAGATGAGGGCAATGGAGAAACAACAAAATAATGATTATCCAAAACATGGCGTATGACCAACAGATCTAGAAACAAGAGACTGAGAAGTCAAACATCGTGAACCCTAAGACTGCACTAACCAATGGTAGACTTGAACTTCTTCGAAAACTAGATCCTTTCTTCTTCTTAGATTACACAATCACCTCTGACTGACGAACCTAGTCCCACGAATGATGACTGGATCTCATAGCTCTGCTTCAGATTAGAGGGGATGGGAATGGAGAAGAAGAGCAAGGACCAAGGGCATCTTATAGTGGCGAACCGAGGTGGGGCGCAACACACCAGAAGTGGAGACGGTGTGGATGGGATACACTGTCGGTTCAAGCTATGGGGATAAAGTCGGCCATAGTGCGCTTCCTGTGTGAGCAGAAGAGGGAGGATAAGAAGAGGAGAGAGGGTTCGCTCAACGAGGGAGGCATATGGGTGGCCGTGTCCCCAAAAGAAGAAAGAAGGGAGCACTACTACAGGAATCAATTTGCGTAGTGTGGCCAAAATGGGCTCCGTGGTAGGCACCTCTTTTGCCCGCCACGGTTAACCGGTGGCCGGCCAGTGAGGCCGGCCATCGAGGTGCCCGCTGTGGGAAAAGGGTTTACCGCGGCGGGCCACCTTACTTGCCCGCCGCAGGAAATCGTTATTTACCACGGCGGGCGGTATGAATCGCCCGCCGCGGTTAATACGATTTACCGTGGCGGTATCTTTAACCTGCCCGCCGCGGTAAAGAGTTGATTTACCGAGGCGGGCGCTTTATCTTGCCCGCCGTGGTAAAGCCTGTACAAATACACAGCACCACCCCTTCATCTTCTCCACGGGTCTTCCTCTCTCAAACTCATGGGGGGAGGCTTTGCCCTAAAATTTGAGGAAACTTTTGATTTGAGTTGAAGGGCTTGGATTTGAGGGAGGAGGACATCATAAGAGGTCCATAAAGGCTCTCCCTCTCTCCTTCCATCCTCTCTCTCTATTTCCATCACCTAGAGTTCTCTCTAGATCTAGATCTAGATCAATTTCAATGGAAAAAATGATGTCATGTATTTCTTTAACTTTAGATTCATCATAGATGCATGCTTCATCTTTCACATCATCATTTCCTCTCTTTTTCATGATTTTGGACGTAAAAATCATCAATTTCTCCTAATTCTTCTTTATTTAATGTTGATTGTGACGGATAATGTTCGTAGGTATGATGGATAGGTCGGAATGGATGTACCAGATCGATCGAGTGAATGATCCACGGTACCTCTTTGAATTAAGGAAGTTTATTGCTGCTGGTAAAGCTCACCGTGAGAGACTGAAGCGGATGACAACCATATGTCCATGTTCTCGTTGCAAGAACCTAAAAGCCCACCGAGACAGCGAGGTGCAAACTCATTTGATCATGTATGGTTTCGTCGAGGGCTACACAGTCTAGACATTTCACGGCGAAAGAGTTGGTGCGAGTGGCGGTGCATCTAGAGTGAGCCCTTCGACACCGTCGATGACAGCACCACCGGTGAATAAAGATCTAGGAGCACCCGGCTCCTCATCATCTTCAGCAGCAGCTGTGCCAACCGACAGTGACAACAGTTGTCGTGATTACATCACGGTGGATGATCTAATGCAAGACATGGCCGATGAAGCCGGCGACGGTGGGGATGGTCAGGATACTGTGAGCCAACCCGAGGATGTGCAGCTTGTTGAAGATCTAGTCAAACACTTCGATGAAGACGACGTTGTGTTGGGTTGCCCAAAGTGGTTGAAGAATTTCAGAGAGTTGAAGCAGGCGGCAGTTGATCCTCTCTATAAGGACAGCGGTGATTGTCCGAAGGAGTGCACGGCGCTCCGTTTTAACCTCCATATGTTGATGTTGAAGGCTTGTCATGGTTGGTCTGACACTAGCTTCAATGAGTTGTTAAGCTACCTTACCACCACGTACCCAATGACTAACAAGGTGCCCGCCAATACTTATTGGGCTAAAAAGCTGATCCGGCCAGTGGCGATGAAGCTTAGAAAGTTTGATGCATGCCCTAACCACTGCATCTTGTATCGGGGCAATGAGTATGAGAATTTGACGAGTTGTCCGCACTGCAGCTTTAGTCGGTACCAGAAAAATGCTGGTTGTCGCGTGGATGCAGAAGACGAGGGAGGCTTGCGGGGTGGTCAGAAGAAGAACAAGAAGGGGGCAAAGAAGAGCAGTGCGGCCAAACAGATCTCGGCTCAGCAGGACGATGAAGAAGAGGGTTACACGCACAGGAAAAGTCCAGCACTGTTGGTGTGGTACCTGCCCATGACCGATTGCCTACGTGCAATATTCGGGAACCCGGACGATACCAAGCTTATGTCCTGGCATGCATCAGCTAACCGCCTGAAAGACGATGGCAAGCTACGACACCCATCCGATGGCAAGCAGTGGAAGGATTTCGACAAGGCCTACCCAGAGTTTGGCAAGGAGCCCAGGCATGTTAGGTTAGCGCTGAGTACCGATGGGATGAACCCGTTCGGTGAGCTTAGCAGCTCGCACAGCACTTGGCCCATCGTGCTCACCATGTACAACCTACCTCCCCATCTATGTCAGAAGCGTTGGTACCTTATGCTGACCATGCTTATCTCTAGACCAAAGCAGCCCGACAATGATATAGATGTGTTCCTGGAGCCGTTCATGGAGGAAATGAAGATACTATTTGATGTTGGGGTCCAGATGGTGGATGCATCCTGCAAGGAGAAGTTCACACTAAAAGCAATCATCTTTGTCACCATCATCGATTACCCCGGTCTCTTCTCACTGTCGGGGCAGATCAAAGGGAAGATCGGCTGCGTAATTTGCATCGACGGGACCTGCTACACTTACCTTAAGGGATCCAATAAGATGGTGTACACGAGGCATAGACGGTTCCTCACCAAAAATCATAGGTATAGAAGAAGTATTATGAATAAATACTTTGACAATCAGGATGAGCCACAGCGTGATCAACTGACGCAGACTAGTTGGGGGACAAAGGTGTATGAGATGGTCAAGGACATGGATCAGGTGGAGTTTGGAAAGAAGAAGAAGCCGCCTGAAGAGGGGCCCAAGCAGACAAGGAAGCGAAAGCGGGACTAGACGGAGGAAGTCCCCGCCGCCGTTCCTTTCAACAAGAAGTCAATTTTCTTCAAGTACCTGTCGTATTGGAAAACACTGAATACACCGCATGCCATCGACTGTATGCACCTGGAGAAAAATGTCTTCGAAAGCACGATCAGTGTCCTGCTGGACATCAAGGGCAAGACAAAGGATGGTATCAAGTCACGAACGGATCTTGTCAATCTAGGCATCAGGCCGAACCTTCACCCGGGACCGCCTCAGAACAGTAAAGTCGATATCCCGGGTGCGGCCTACAACCTAACACAAGACGAGAGGATGGCTTTTCTTAAGTTGCTTAGGGGTATCAAGGTGCCTACTGGTTTCTCTTCCAACATCAAGAGCCTGGTCTCCATGAAATACCTCATAATGACCGGCTACAACTCACACGACTGCCATGTCATGCTGACGGTGTTCCTACCAATTGCAATTAGGGCTATCCGTCCAGAGTACGTGAAGATGGTAATCACACGGATGTCATACTTCTTTAACCGCATCACCCAGAAGGTCATTGATAAGGCTTAGCTGCCTGCCCTGAAGGAGTTCATCGCGGAGACCCTTTGCCAGCTCGAGATGTGCTTTCCACCATCTTACTTTGATATTATGCCACACCTAATGATGCATATGGTCGATCAGATCCATAAAAGAAGCCTTCACGAGCAATGACCTAGATATGGTGTCGATGAGGTCACAGATGCTTCGCCAGGCTGGCGTGGCCATGCCTCAAGTTCCACAAGGGCAAACACAAGGGCAGCCACTGCCGATGATCGAGGATCGCCCAAGGCACCCTGTCGATGCCATCCAGGAACCCATGTGCGTCCAGCTCACGATCCCATTCGGCAGGGCGAAAAAGTTGACCGTGGGTGAGGGTTACATGCACCCCAAAGAAGATATCAAAGATTTCAACCAAGACCAGATCCCTGCCAACTATGCTACCATGATACTTACATGGTATGCGAACGAATACGAAGAATTTGAAATGGAATATCCAAATGCAGAAGGGGTAACGATCCTTGGAGCTACCTTGGGTTCTGAATTCATGTGGAACAAGGACGACATAGAGATCATTCTCTCGATGCCAACTTCTACGCTGACGGCGACACCAGCATCACAACCATCCGTTGCCGGATCTTGTCCCCCCGATGATCCAGATCATGGCGACGGCGATGACGAAGGAAATGGCGGGGATGACAAGGGAAGGAACTCACCCTGAGGCACAAGCCCTCACCCTCGTTCTCCTCCTCCAACAAGTCCACCTCCACCTCTCGGCAGCCCGTCTAAGGGCACGAGCAAAGCACCGGGAGGCACAAGCCCTCACCCTCGTTCTCCTCCTCCAACAACAAGTCCACCTCCACCTCTCGGCAGTCCGTCTAAGGGCACAAGCAAAGGACCAGGAGGCACAAGCCCTCACCCTCATTCTCCTCCTCCAACAACAAGTCCACCTCCACCTCCTGGCAGTCCGTCTAAGGGCACGAGCAAAGGACCGGGAGGCACGAAGGAACCAGGGGCAAAGACACCGCCTGCTGCCATTGCGAGCACAAGCCACTGTCCTCCACCGCTGGCGAAGACTAAAGGTGACCAAGGGCAGCTCACATACTCACTTGAGTTCGAAAGGTATGGTAGCGGTGAGCATAATTTGCTAATAACTTTTCTTTGCCATAATATGGTACTAACATTTCTATCCCAGCCCGAGATCACCTTTCCATCTATTTCCTGAATCGGATGACTGCCCCGGCCATTACGAGCATGGGAAGTTCATGATAACCAAGGCCCAACTCGTCGACGAGGAAAGGTGGGAGACAAGGAGGTTTCATCTCTGGTACATGGAAGCGGCAAAAGCTGGCCTGCATGGTTTTCTAGTCAAGGTTGTGGCGGAGTACTTCCACTTGCCCGGCAATGATGTAGAACTCCTCGTGGACTTCCATGACATGTATAGACTACTACGGGAACAAGACCTTGACATCGCCCAAGTCACCTTGTTCTCTATGTAAGTGATGAATTGCGAGTTTCACATATCACCTGCCTTTGAATCGGTCAAGACTACTTATATATGCCACAATGGCTTGTCCTTGTAGGTTGATGGCCTATATATCCAAGGAACTAAAACTTGATGTTATCTATCTATCTCCAATGCATATTGCTCAAAGAATCATCATTGGTTACCACCTAGATGACAATCATCCAACCATGAAAGACTTGACCAAGCGACAGAGAGATGCGCACAGGAAGAAACTGATGGACAATGAGAAGTTGAACATTTCAAGATACATACTAGGAGCAATGAAGAAGATCAGGGGAAATGGGTGTATCCTAGCTGCCTACCACTTTGGGTAAGTCGAAGACATGCCTATAGAGATAAGTGGGTAGCTAGCTAGTATTATTATTTCTCGTCGTAACCTGTATTTTGTTTCAATGGCGTAGCCAAGGCCTCGAGGGTCACTAGGTTGCATTTGTCATCTACCGTCAGGATGGCAGGGCCTACGTATTTGATTCGTTGATAGTGCCAAACTTAAAAGGGTACAAGGCCTTTGAAGATTGCCTCAGAGTGTAAGTGACTGAACTATCTTCTCATATGCGTTCTAATGCCCTGCCTAATACTAGTACATTTCGTATAGCGCTTATAAGGAGTATGTGAAGGATCCTGAATGCTATGATCGAAGAACAGAGAATTTTCAGGCTAAGCATAAGAACCGCATCAAAATCAGACGCAACTTTCCGGTAAGTATTTGAAAGGTTTAATTGTGCTTTCCGTTCATATGCGTTCTAATGCCTATGTTGTAATGCTTGCGTATCGATCATGCAGTGTGCCAAACAATCGGTAGGATCACAAACCTATGGCTTCTACACCTGTGAGTTCCTGAGGGTGTGCAAGCAGTACAACAGCAGTTGGAGGGTGCTCAAGAATGGATTGAACTGGTCGAGAGACATGCAGAGCATCCAACACAGCTTCAAGCAGACAAAGGCGGACATATGTAAGTTTGTCTTAGACCAATGCATGCTTGAAGGGGGCACATTCTTCCATGAGAATAGCCCGCTAGCGATGTTATCGGAGTACGAGAGGCTGAGGAAATGGCCCATGATGATGCGTCCGCATGATTACACCTTAGCGCATGTATAACGACTTTAATATGTAAATGTTATGAATTAACGATGACAAGAACGACTAAGTGAATGTATATATATGTATATTATCTCATGTGTAATGCCTACATACTTTTTAAGTTTAATCTGTGAAATCTGGATGTGATTTGAATATGAATTTGAATTTATATGCCTGCTGTATTTTATTTGAATTTATATGCCTACTGTATTTTTTTAATTCAGGAAATAATTTACCGAGGCGGGCAAATAATAAAGCCCGCCACGGCTAATCAACATAACCACGGCGGGCCACAAAAGGTGTCCGTCGTGGTAAAATAATTTATCGCGGCGGGCGGTGTAATGTGCCCACCGTGGTAAAAGTATATTTACCACGGCGGGCACGTTACACCGACCGCCGCGGTAAATCGGTTAACCGCGGCGGGCAAAGCCGCCCGCCGCGGTTAAGCCACGATTTACCGTGGCCTCTAGGCCGCGGTGGACTGCTTTTCCCGCCGCGGGAAACCCAAATCGCCCGCCTCTAGTACGGGAACAAGGGCGTGGGGGTCGAGAGCCGACCGGATGCCAGGGAAAAGTCAAACGCACAGTGCGCGAAGACGGCAAGTGCGGCATGATGCTACGGCCACACGAGAACAGGGTGCTAATGGGCCCGACACATACGACATCCGTAGGACACGCAGCGAAACAACCCAGCATGCATAGCGCGGTCAAGCTAGACACAAGGCTTGGGACATGACATCCACTCAGGCTTTTCCAATCACTCCCTACAACCCGAGGCTAACTTTCCCTGCTAGCTCTTGTTTTTCTTTTCCTTCTTTGACCACCTCCATCTTTCATATAGACTAAGGCCATGTCCTACGTCCTTCCTCCAAAACCACGTTCTCTTGCTTACCCTGAGAGAACACTATTTCATCAACCAGTTGTGGATTTCCCATTTGAACACCTGAACATTTTCAAGGGGAATATTTTGTAGCAAAAACGGTACGGTGGTGTAACTTGGTAAAGGTACTTGGTCAACAACCTCGATACCAGCGCATGCCGAGCAGCGTCACCATGTGGCAACTGTTCCACAGGGAGCCCTTGGTTTCATCGCGGCACCATAAGCTATTAACCAGGTAACTACTACCAATTTACACGCAATAAAGGCAGTGGGGTCATAGACCACAGAATAAGAAGAGTATTGCAAGGGAAGATTCAGGCAACAACGGTTCCTTTCGCAACAAGGGACAAGGAATTCAAATCCAACGACGAATTTGATTTAAAGAGATTCAAGTGTTCCGCTGGGACATCCACAATTAGTCAATATAGTGTCCTATGTTATCCAATCATGGCTGGTCTACTGGTATTTGAATGGTAACACCTCTTGTAACCTACTTAACATCGCCCTTGAAAACCCTAAACACATCTAACGAGACTTAAGGGTAGTTGGTCGCAATAAACACAGCAAAAATAAATAAAATGCACATTCCAATGGTCTTATATGGGTACAACATACATGCATTCACTCTCTCATTCTCAACACATTGTTCACCTTCCCTACGATCGGACTACCTCAACAACTACGGCCGAAATACAATGGAAATATTAAAATACCGGAGGACAGCGACAAAAGGCACTACTACTACAGGTACATCATCCTAAGGCAACTAATCTACTCTAGACCACGCATCTTCATTCCCGGGCTCGACGGATTCTTCTACCGCCCTGGCTATGGATCTGCCTCCTCTCTTGGCAATGGTTGAGTGAGAAGAATCAAGGGTTTTACTTCTGACACTTCTGAGGGTGGAGGTGTAGGCGGCACTACAACACTAGTTCTCCTTTCTGGTGGGTGGACAGGGATCCTGCCGTTCCGCAACCAACATCCTCCGCTTGGCCCTGGTGACAAGATAGGCTTCTCCCAACTGATGGGCATGTCAATTTTTGGCCTCCTTTAGAGCTTCCGACATGGCAGTCTCCCGACTCTTCGCGGCTGCCGCACTGGCTTGCGCTTTGGCAAGTTGCACCTAGTGCATCCTAGAGAAGATCTCGGTTTCCTCGGCTCGACGGAGGCACTTCCTCAGCTCCGAGGCTTGCCGATCATACTACTCATCCAGAGCAAGCAGAACGTGGTCAAGTGCACCACGGTAGGACTATCCTCTTGCGCATCCCACCCTTGCAAAGCCTCCATGCGAGCCCTCCATGCTCATTGATTCTTTTCCAAAGGTGGAAAGAACCTCATGGGGTTACGAGCAATGGGCTCCTCATAGATCTGGCAAAGGTACCGCATGGCTTTGCTGGCCACAACCTGGTAGGTGTTGATGAAGCGAAACCCGGTTGCGGTCACATTCCAAGCTTCAGTGAGGTCGGGAAACTCTTCACTCTTCCCAATATAGACGATAACTTCACACCGCATAGTGCCATGCTTTTCATACTCACAGCCCTCATACTCAGGACAATCTTTGACTTCGAGCTTTTGTAGGGTGGTATGTAGGATTCTGGGAAAACCCTCAATGTTAAGACAGTAACTACTCACCTAGGCTACTGCCATCCCTTGGGATGGTTACAAGGAAGGACTGAGTGAAAAGCTTGCTCAAAGGAAAAGCTAGACGAGCTAAAGTGCGCCAAGTGGTGGTATCAAAGGCTAAGCCAGGCCCTGCTTATAACAGCAGAGCGTTCAATGGTCCTAGCACGGTCCACCAAGGTTCCTACGCGGGATCACTATGAATGAATCGACCAAATTTTCGTGCGTTCGAGGTGAGCGATGTCCAAGGCCATTACTGACTAGTACGTCTGTAGGGCAAGTGTCTGACAAGAGCGCAGAAAAGAGTATGGGGAGACGTGGGTCACGACCAGCGTGAACCACAAGCGAACGCGGAGCACAAAGCCATAGTGCAGAAATAACTCCAGAACAAGGATAGTTCAGTCATGTACAATACGATACGCGTGACACCTATGGATGGCGTATCTGCAAGCAATACGGGCATTACAATGCACAAATAGGATATGCATGAATGCACGTCCTATATGTCCTTCCACTGTTGCCAACATATAGGGCAACCGTTCTTAGATTTTTGGCACATCGTTCTCCCTATAGCTAGTTGATACTATCAGACTATGCTCGGGTCAGTGTACTTGCAGAAAAATTGATTAAGCCTACCTAAGTCAGCAAAGTGTCATCTATTCTGGATACATGACCATAGTAATAGGGCTACTTATATAACTTCACATACAACATCCTAACTTTTTAAAAAGAATTTGTTGTCAAGTTTTAATTTAGAAAGAGGTTCTGAAGCTTTATTTCCTCATTTATGCTCTGATACCACCTATGGCAAAACCGCCTAATCTAATGCCGCCCAGGAATACTTGTCTTCCATTATTCACTAAGTACTCAAGGGAGGACACTAAATTACATAGTTCCGTCGAGCACATCCCAAGGGAGAACCCAAAAATCCACATTTTTCCATCAGGATCACAAATGAGAGAATAAAGCTTACAACATTTTAGCCATTTCTTACATCACTTTTCATGCAACATCAGAGTATAATATTTATTGTTATAACAGCGGAATATGAACATATTATCAGAGTTATGAACAATTTAATTCAACAGTAGAATATAAACATGTGATCAGAGTTACAACGGAAATAAACATCTATTCATGACATGATGGAGCATTCATATATAAACTTTGACAACATATTATAAAACCTCTATTTATAAAAACATTTAATGAGTGTTATAAATAAAGCTATGATCACAGCGTAAAGGAATGCTCTCTGAGCCCACCAGGAGGAATCCACACCCAAGAGTCAGCTCTAGCATACGCCTGTCACCTACAACAGGGGAAAATAAAACCCTGAGTACTCAATTGTACTTAGCAAGACTTACCCGGCAGGAGGAAAGAAAAGACTCCAATGATGTGCAAGGCTATCTGGCTTGTGGGTTTATTACATCTGCAGGAGCACTACTAAACGTGCGTCCTTATATTCAATTTTATTAGCAGTCATTATTAGTTCATTAACTAACCATTCTATGTAAGCATCTGTGCTACTTTCAAGCAGGTGGTAAGCAATCAGAATCATTTTACCATCTTTCAACTTTTAGTTCTTACTACGGTGCTATAATGTAGACAAGTCAAACCAGATCACTGGCGATTCGTGAATCAATGTGCCCAGTTGGGTACCCTGAAACACGCGCCCTGCTTGTACCCCAGGCACAAGCAGAACCAACCCACCACTCTCCTGTCACGGGGTCTAGGTCCCTGTCCAAACTTGGACTCCAAGCCCCAACTCCTGAGTCCCGGACTTAGAGTGGTGCTTGGACCTCCACCAAAAAACCACCCTGAAAGTTGGTCTGAAAAGAGCCAAAACCCATGACAAGAGAGCAACAAGCCTTCCCTACGCCCATACACAAGTATGTGCTCGGAATAATAAGTCTGTGACTTGCCTAGAGTCCAATGCAACGGCCGGTCCTTAACCGACACATACATGAAAACAGTGTAACCAAGCTATGCCTCGTTGGCCACATGACACAACCTCTTACACCCACCAATACCCAAACCATATTCCTGCTCGGTCTCCATTTATCATTTATATGTATATTCCAAGTGATAATAATATAGTAACAACAATAATATATTTCCTATCTCTCGCGAGTGACAGGCAATAACTCGACTTTTATCGGAGTCCTATAGCATAGCAACCTACACGATCATGTCATACTAGTAAGACTCATAGGATAAAGATATATATATGCAAGTGGGTTTCATTCGACTCCTTAAAACTTAATGCACAAACATAATATAAAGCAGAAAGTACGGGTTATGCACCAGGGCTGGCCTGGGTAAAATATAACCAAAAGTTAGTATTCCATCTTTGTGTCCTGATCCCTGGCACCATCTTTTCAGCTACTCCGTTTGATACCATCGATCCACTGTCGTTCCTATTATGATATGTATTGATGCAAATACAGAGATGGCACAATCAATCAAAAGGCAACAACAATTCATAAAATACGAGTGCATAAACCAAGCTAACAAGCTAACTCCTATGACTAATATATTAGCAAAGTATTGACCTCACTAAACAAGCATCATTTTCATTAACAAGTACTAATTCTTACCAAATCAAGTCTTTTTTTGATTTATTAATGATTTAATATACTCGAAACTATGGCCCAGTAACTACTCTAGTAAACTAATTATTATTGGGCTACAAAATTACGGAGACACCCGATAACACTTCTAACCTACTGTAAAATTTTTAGACTCAACACTATCACCGATTTATCACGGAAATTCCTACAAGTTCATATTTTAACAATACTAAACATTTTAAAAATAATTATAGCAACCCTGGGAACATTTTAAAATAAGATGAACCAATTACGCTAATAGATAGATCATGATTTTAGGAGCCTAATAAAATTAGTTTGGCATTTTTGTGATTTTTCTACCCTTTATTTTCAATTTTTGAAGAGCACTAAATTAACAAAACAAAAACAACACATAATGAAAAGGCCTAAGCGGTCAGGCTCAGCCCATAGGTACGCGCGTGGCCCAACACGGTGTGGCGTGACCGGCCCAAGCAGGCAGGCGGCGGCCCAGCAGCCAAAAATGGCCGGCCCACGCGGACGCAAGGCCCAGGCGCACAGCACGCATTTAGCAAAAGACCCCATGCTTTTTCTCTATTCAACCCGAGACCCACAAGCACTCCAATCCCAGAAACATTTTCTATTTTTACCTTTCTCCCTCCACTCGATGCACGGAGTAGAGGAGCACCGGCTGGCGGTCAATCCCGGCCGGGGAAGGCACGGCGGTGGCGGGAAGCCCGTTGGCAAGGTGCACAGGAGCCCGCGTGGCCTCGGGCTGGCCACGGCAAGACCTAAGCTGGTCCCCGGCAGCTTGCCCGCGTGAGTCGTGGTGGCGGGCACGCCGGCTGCGGCGGCTAGGCGGGCGGTGTCAAAGGCGCTCCTAGTGCAGGTGGTTGCACAGCGGCGTCGCGCGTACGTGAGGAGGAGGGCGCGGACCAGGACGGTGGCGGCCATGGCCTAGCGATGGCCAAGGCGGCCAGGCGGCTTGCGCCGGCAGCGGCAACTGCGGCCCCGGCGCTTGCAGGGGAAGGCAATGACGATGGCTGTCGCGCTTGGGAGGGGTGGCGGTCTAGCATGACTGTGGGGGCTCGCGCACACACGTGAAGGGCCAGGCGATGGCGGGTGCAGCCACGGCGGGGACTTGCGTGAGGCAGCAGGGGGCAGGGAGCGCCGGTGCTGTCCCAGAAGCACATCTAGGCGTGGGCGCACATGGTGGCATGCAGCAGCAGCGTGGGGCCATGGGGGCAGCAGCCGGCGTCAGCGTGCACAAGATGGAGCATGGGGAGAGGGAGCAGTGGGGCGTGGACACGATAAAGCAACAGCACGACAGGGACGGTGCTGCATGTGCTCCTCTAGAAAAAACGTGCACTAAACTAGTCAAGCGATGGGGAGGGACGAAGCAACGAGAACAGCGGCAGCAGCTCAGTGAGTAGGTGGGATGAACGGTTGAGAGCGAGCATGGCAAGGTAGTTGAGGTGAGCGGCTGAGATCGCACGCTACAGGTGCCGGTTCACGAATAGAGCGCCAACGACACGGTTCAATGCGTTCTAGCAAGGTTCGGTCAATTTTTGCGTGAGCATCGTAACTCTAACGTAACCACGACCTGCACCACGTCCTAGTATACACCTAACTGCAACTGATCGTGCGAAAACAAAGATGTAGTGCTTAACCATTTTTGTTGGAAATCGAATGCCAAAATGGTATTGTCTACTATCGTTTCATACTTAAAAGAATTGCAGGTTTCAATTAGAACTAATGTTCCTAAGCACTTTTGGTTAATTTTTAAACGGTCTAAACTTTACCAAACTTCACCAACAAGCATTTCACGACATAGCACACAGTTTATACCAAACAATAGAACCAAAACATCAGGACGTTATTTAACTATTTTGCATTTAAAAATCGCCAAAAAGTGTACTTTCAACACAACTTCAAATTTTTGCCGATTCAACGAAAAAGACTAATTTTCATTTCCGATTTGATTTTTGAGCTAGCAAAAACCCTAGTCAACAACATTTGTTTTCCACAACCCAAGTTGTGTTTTCATCTACTCGACTTGTAATTCAATTTTTATTAAAATCCCAAACACATGTTCTAGATTATTATTGCTTTATAAAAAATCACTTTTTAAGTCAAACTATTAACTTATCCATATAACTAGGGATTAGGTTTTTCATTATTGCATTTGATTAAACTAACTCACTATATTTATAGATCTATTTCTCAGGCCACAATCTATATGCTAAGCGAGCTCGTAACACAAGAGGTGTTACATGCTCCGCCTCGCCCGACCCTTGGGTTTGTGCTCTACCACACCCAGCCTCTGGGGGAGGGCTCCGCCTCGCTCGACCCTTGGGTTTGTGCTCCGCCTCGCCTAGCCTCTGGGGGAGGGCTCCGCCTCGCCCGACCACAAGGCCGCGGGCTCCGCCTCGCCCGACCCTAAGGCCGTGGGCTCTGCCTCACCTGACCACGAGGCCACGGACTCCGTCTCGCCCGACAGAGACCCATGCCGCCGCCAACCACTCTAGGTCCAAGTGTATGGGCCTGGGTCAAAGCTCTGACACCAGGGAGGAGACAGACACTCACCGATGTAACCCGCGGCCACGATGGGCTATACCCGAGGATTCACATCAGGAACAGCGTCGAGCGTATCGATGCTATTCTGCCTAGCCCTCGTACGAACACTGACAGACGCGTCAGTTCACCATGACGTCCGCTAGGACAAAGTGGAGCGCCATGACCGGCAGACGACGCCTGCGCATGGCGCCAGTGACGGACAAGGCCGCGATGTGGAGCCATCCGTGTTGACATCTATAGGGTCGGCGGGACCCGTATGAAGGATAAGGACCTGGCGATCCTGAAGGCCTTTGGCTCTCTCTCATTCTTCTCTTTCCCTCCGCTGTAACCCATGCTTTCCCTTGGCCTATAAAAGGGAAAGTAGGGCGCCCCACGAAGGGGATGGATTAATTGAGGCGAGACCCGATCGAACCGCCACAAACCCATTGAACCTCAAAATGACCAGAACACAACACAAGCACACGGCTGAGCAGCAACCGAGCTCTCGGCACCCGTTCACTCTTTCCACCAGAAACTCAGGACATATCCATCTCTCATCCATTTGTAACCCCTACTACAAACGTTCAGTGCTAGTAAAATGAGCAGCAGCGACGAACTAGACGTAGGGACATTCTGCCCGAACTAGTATAAACCTCGTGTCCTCTAAGCACACCATCCGAGCCAGACGCGTAATACTAGAAATTTACTCGTTGGTGGTAACTCGAAACAATGACAGTTAGGTATGTAGAACAACAAATCATCTTTTGTTTGGGAAATCACAAAGATAGAGAATAATCTCACATTGTGAGAATATTGGGAGAGAATAATAGTTGTCGACAACACTAACTCTGTAAGGGCAAATATTTCTCTTATGAGAATCCAGATCTAGAAAATAAAGTTTATAGCAAAGTCGCTTGTAGCAATTATATAAGATCAATGGAGAAAGCAAAACAAATGTTCTGCTATATGTCCAGCAAACGGAGAGAATGGTTAAGTGACGCTGTCTTTCGATGGATCACCTTGGTTTCCTGCGCATGCATTGGCAACCTAGGCACCATTGCACCAGCACGCAATGCACCTTGGTTTCCTGCGCATGCATTGGCAACCTAGGCACCATTGCACAAGCACGCAATGCACCTTGGTTTCCTGCGCATGCATTGGCAACCTAGGCACCATTGCAAGCACGCAATGCATTGGACATACATCATTACACTCGGAGGGCATCTAGTAGTAGCATACAGATCTGGAGGGCGGGAGCAAAAGCAGGCTCCAATGCACAAGTACGCTGTACATAGATGGATCTAGTGCGTGTTTAGTTGGCCGAATTTTGAAATTTGGGCTACTGTAGCACTTTCGTTTTTATTTGGCAATTAGTGTTCAATCATGGACCAATTAGGCTCAAAACGTTCGTCTCGCGATTTCCAACCAAACTGTGCAATTAGTTTTTTTTTCGTCTACATTTAATGCTTCATGCACGTATCGTAAGATTCGATGTGATGGCTACTATAGCACTTTTTAGGAATTTGCACAACTGGAACGAGGTTCTTTGCCGAGGGCCGGATACGCTCGGCAAAGAAGCCTTTGCCCTCGGCAAAGGCTTTGCCGAGAGTTGCTCTCGGCAAAGGCCGGTCGGCACGGTACCTCACGGCAAAGGCTACTTTGCCGAGAGCCGCATCTCGGGCTCTCGGCAAAGGATTTGCCGGCCGTCGGCAAAAATTTTCGCCGTGACGGAAAGAGGTCACGGTAAAGTTGATCTTTGCTGTGAGCCTTAGCAAGCTCTCGGCAAAGAATTTCTGAATTTTTTTTCCAAAAAACTTTGCCGAGCGTCTGTCAGAAGAGCTCTTGGCAAAGAATATTGATAAATTTTTTTTGACATTTTTTGTGCCGAGAGCTATGACTCAGCTCTCGGCAAAGGCTTCCTCTTTGCCGAGCGGTATGGTCATGCGCTCGGCAAAGCTGGGATTCTGTGTGTTCCAGAATTCCCAGCTTTGCCGAGGGCATGACCATAGCCCTCGGCAAAGCCACAGCCAGTTTTAATTTTTTTTTGTTTTTTGCATTTCCAGTCAACAAATAAACATATATATGACATCCACATCACAATAAGCACATCCACATATCAATAACCACATCCACATCACATAATTCACATCCACATCACATAATTCACATCTCAAAGTTCGAAGTCACAAACAAATCTCGACACATAGACAACCACAAGTGTAAAGTTCGACAAGCAACATAAACAAGAGGCATAGGAGGCGCCAAACTGGTCACGGCGACGGTCCGGGCTGAGAAGGCGCCGCGTGCGATCCTGGGGAGTTGACGATGAGAAGGTTAGGGTCGTTCAACGCCGCCGACTGACGCTACACAAACAAAGAAGATGCAGAACGTGTTAGACAACATAAATAGATAACCAAGCACTACATGTACTTTTTACCACCACGACCACACCACCACCACCACCACCAACCACGCGACACCACCACCACGACCACACCACCACCACCACACTACTACTAACCAACAAGCACACCACCACGCCACCACCACCACCACCACCACCACGCCACCACCACAACCACACCACTACTACCACCAACAACAACCACACCACCACGCCACCACCTCCACCAACCACGCAGCCACCACCACGACCATGCCACCACCACCATCACCACTAGCACTAGGTTTCATTAGGTTTTACTAGGCTTCACTAGGTTTGACATTTAGAGAAACTAAAACATTTGTCATACTCACCGGAGTAGAATCAAGCTGAGGTGGAGGTGTAGGCTGCAGCTGACCGAGCAGGAACTGTGGGACCGTTCCACCTTGGGTCATCGTAAGACCCCGCATGTAGGAGAGCACCTCTGCCATCTGCCGCTGATCCTGCTCCTGCTTGGCCTCTAAAGCTGCCAGCCTCTGCCGCTCGAGCTCCCGCTCGGCCTCCAAAGCTGCCAGCCTCTGCCGCTGCTCCTCCCGCTCGGCCTCCATCGCCTGCAGCTGTGCCTGCAACATTTGACGCCAATGTTTCAAGATTGCGGAGCTAAGGTATGTAAAAGTCAAAGAACTAGGAATGGAAGAGAACACTTACCTGGAGTGTCGACACCACGGTCGGGCGCTGGCGTATGGCCGGCATTGAGCTCAGTGCTCGCTGCTCGGATCTGGTGCAGCGGAGGAACAGAGGTCGTGTCGAGGACACCGTCGCCAAGCCAGAACCGCCCGTGCTTCTTGCCTTGCCCCACCCTCATCACGAGCTCTGGATCAAGCCGCTCCTCGATGGTCGGGTCGTAGTCTGGCCCGTGGACTGACCTTGCCATCTCTGTGTACGCAGAGATGTGAGGGGCAATGCTGGCATTGGTGAACGACTCGGTAGGGACTTCCGGGGTCCAGTCGGTGGCGGACGTCGCCTTGCCCAAGTGGGACAAGGCATATGCCTTGAGGTGACCACAAGGGCGGCCACCATGTGACGCCGACTGCGAGAAAGACAATAACATTGTTAGAGTTGTTGTAGAATTGAGTGTTAGGTTAGAGAAATGGTTTCGCCTTACCCAAGCTTCTGAGAATTCAGAGAGGTTGCGGCTGCCTTGATGGTGTGGTACTCCTTGCATCAGCAAACGGCAGCTCGCGTGCTTCATCATGCTCCTTCTTCCAGTCCTGGCTGAGCCACATGTCCACAATCCTCTCCCAGGCATCCGGATGCCGATTGCACCAGTTTGGAATCGCCTACAGGCCATCAAGCAAACGATATATCAGAAGATCAAATTAAGGAAACTTAATCTCAGAAGAAATCAATAGTAATGTTCCGTATTTACCGCAAGGTACTCCTCCTTGGTCAGCACCACCTGTCTTGCCTCGTCCTTTTTGATGCTACGCCCTTGGACCTTCGCGTAGTGCCAAATGTGCGCCTGATGATGCGCGTCGTGAAGTCATGTCCGTGACGCGCTTCTTACAAGAAGCGACCGCCACCTGGTACGCCCTGTGCTCCTTGCCCTCCTCGATTCTAAAGAAATCCTGCATAAAGGCGCGAGGTATCAATTACTTATTAGAAGAATGCCCAATGAATACGATGTATCTATGGCTAAAAGAATACAATGTGTGCCTGAAAGACTTACCGACAGGTCCCTGAACGACCCGCTCCGCCTTGTTCCTGTATCTGTGGCCACTACGATCCATGGCATCGGTGGCCAATTCATAGTGGTCGAACTGAGTGGCCGGCTCGAACATGTCCGGGCTCACCTCCACCAGGCCAGGGTAGTGCTCCCTGCACAGACCTCCTAGGATGCCATTCACTTTGCGTGCCTTGGCTCCAGTCTCCACAAGTTTCTAGTTCCTACATAAGTGATTACAAAAAGTATTAGTTTGTATTTTGATTTTCAACATTTCAAATGAAGAAGTTTCGAGCACATCTTAAGTTACTTACCTATCCCCATAGGGTGTGATCAGCGGGCGGGCCGCTTCAGGTATTGGTCGACTGCGGGAGCTTCGCGGGACCACGCAAGTACACCGTCGACACACCAGAGGAAGTGGATCCCCCTGCAGTCGCCTCGTCCCCTGAGGTGGAGGAGGACCCCCCTGCATCTGCATGCTCCATCACGGCGGCAGGCTCCTCCACGGCCGGAGGGGTAGTCGGCTGCGTCCTGCTCGGACGCCTGTGGCTCCTCCGCCTCGGCACCGGCTCCGAAGGCTGAACCGACGCCTCTCGGCTCCTCCTGGCTGGCGTAAAGAGACTGGACGGACCTCCTGGGTGGCATCTCCTGCATTAAAAAAGAACAAAACAATTAGCATATATAAACGATACATAATTAGAAAGAGATGCAAAATGAAGATAATTACATGCAAAATGAATATAATTACAAAAACAGATAATATTACATGTATTAGAAACGATCTCCACGATCGGGATTAGCTGGATTGTACATATCGTCATCGCTATCAACCATGTCCAAATCTTCATCCGCCTCCTCATCATCACTATCAACACCTAAGTGTAATCGGTCAAGGAACACTATGTCCTTTGGATTTTCCACCTCATCTCCAGAGTCCTCGTCCACAACCCTTTCGATGTCTGTCTCCATTTCGACTAGCCCGGTTAAGTCTATCTCAAAGCTCCCTTGTAGCCCCTCTTCGTGTTGATAGAACTCTCCGTCATGTGTTTCTGGGTTCAAGTTGTAATCTTCATCGTTTGGGAGAGGTAGTCTACCGTGCGGCGATATTGTGTGAACAACATACCAACCCTTAAGGTTTTCCTCGGTTTGGCAAGCATATGGACTATAATAGACTTGCTTGGCTTGTGTGGCCACAATCCATACATCATCACCTTCATAGATGGAATCCTGTCGAGTCTCGACTAGCCCAAGATGAGGGTACTGTCTCGATACCTCAGGATCAAACCACCGGCATTTGAATATGACAGGACTAAAAGGCTCGGCTCCACGAAACTGGAGTTCGTATATTTCTTCAAGTATCCCATAATAGTCCTTGCCATCAGTTCCGGGCGTCATAACTCCGGTATTTGTGGTCCTTCGATGCGGCCGACTCTGCTCGTAGCTTGTTGTGTGAAAGCGATACCCATTGACGTCATAAACGTTACATGACATGACCCTAAAGTTGAAGCCATCGGCAACCTGCCAGCAATTCGGCACTTATAGACGCATCCCTATAGCACTGCAAAGTCAGGCTAGAGCGTTATGTTATTCACACAAACGACCAACTTGAAATCAAGAAACAAGGGGGAAGTTGGACGGTACCTTCTTTTGGAACCAAGAAATGAAATCCCGCTCCTTAAGAATGGTATCAACTTCATGAGGGCGAGGTCGCCTAGATTGACGCCAGAATAGATTAACAAATTCCCTGTGTAGACAAGAAACATGACGGGGTTGGATGCAGAATAGTGACGGTGTAAGTAACAAGTTCGTTGAGAACTTACTCGATATACGACGCCACTTCATCTAGGTTGGCCAACAAATATAGCATGATACTGCGCCACTCTTCATTGCTCAAGGTCTTTGGGCTCAATGCACTCGCTCTTCCGAGTGACCCTTTCAAAAGGCTGAGGGTAGATTTATTTTCAGTCCTCATTGTAACGAGACCGGTCGATTATGCACGCTAGGAAGGTTGCCCTTATAGTATGTTGTTGTGAAGTTTGACACCTCCTCGTTAATGAACGCCTCTGCCATGGAAGCCTCAATTCTGGCTTTATTTCCACATTTCTTGCGAATAGTCTTTAGACATCTCTCGATTGGATAGCACCAGCGGTTCTGCACGGCCCCCCCCCCCATTCGTGCCTCGTACGGGAGGTGCACAATCAAATGCTGCATCGACAGGAAGAAGCCGGGTGGAAATATCTTCTCCAACTTACAGATCAACTCAGGGGCTCTTTTTTCCAAGTCAGCCACCACGTTTTGAGATAACTCCTTGGCACAAAGCTGGCGGAAGAAATAGCTCAACTCTGCCAGCATGACCCAGACATGCTCAGGGACGAAGCCTCGAACCATCGATGGAAGAAGGCGCTCAATCCATATGTGGAAGTCGTGACTCTTCATCCCTAAGACTCGGCCAGTAGATGGGTTGGCCCCCTCTTAAGATTCGCTGCAAACCCATCAGGAAACATTAAGTCCTTGATCCATTGGACTACAACCGTCCTGTGCTTCTTTTCCAAGACGTAATCGCCCCTAGGCCTTCTCCATGTCTTGCCGGCTCTTGGTGGTCGCATCTCTAGGTGTGGTCTATCGCATAGCCTTGCTAGGTCCGCTCTAGCCTTAGGGTTGTCCTTTGACTTGTCAGTGTCCATGAGTGTTGCCCAGAGAGCTTCAGCGACATTCTTCTCAGTGTGCATTACATCAATGTTATGTGGCAGGGCCAGGTGCTTAAAATAGGGAAGCCTCTCCAAGCCCTGACTTATGAGTCCACATATGTTGAACACCATACCCCACGAAACCAACTCCGTCTTCCTTGGCGACAAGACCATCTATCTGAGCAAGAACCTCAGCGCCAATCATCTTCTGCGGTTCAGGGTCTGTCACTACGACACCTTTCAGTAAAGTTCTTAATGTCTCGTCTGAATGCATGGTCAAGAGGGAGGAATTGTCGATGTTTGTCGAACGAGGAAAACTTGCCACCACTCTTCAACCTAATGAACTGCAGAGCTGCCTTGCATACCGGGACATGGGAACTTCCCGTGGACACACCAGGCGCTGAATAGACCATACGCCAGAAAGTCATGCATCGAGTAGTGGTACCAAACGTGCATTGTGAAGTTCCTCTTTGTAGCACGATCGTATGTCAGTACCCTCGTGATCCCATGCACTGATCAACTCATCAATCAAAGGCTCCATGAACACACCCATATGTTTCCCCGGGTGACCAGGAATTATCAGCGACAAGAATATGTTCTGACGTTGAAGAAGGACGCCGGGGGGGGAGATTGAGGGGGATAACGAAGATTGGCCAACAAGTGTATGGGGCCGCCATCATTCCAAAAGGATTGAACCCATCTGTTGCAAACGCAACACGCACATTACGAGCCTCTAGAGCTTTGTCAGCATAAATGCCATCAAATGTTTGCCATGCTTCACCATCTGATGGATGTACCATCTTGTCAGGATTGTATCAGGATGCCATTTTTGTGTCATGTCATCTGTTTCACGGACTCCTCGCTCATGAATAGCCGTTGGAGTCTCGGTATGAACGGAAGGTACCGTAGGACTTTCATGGGGATTCCAAGCTGCTTCTTCTGCCCATCACTAGATTCTACCTCCACATACCTAGAGGTCTTACACTTTGGACAGTACTTTGCTTCTGCGTGTTCTTTCCTAAAGAGGACGCACCCGTTCTCACAAGTGTGTATCTGCTCATACGGCATCTTAAGAGCTTTGAGGAGCTTCACTGACTCGTACATGTTCTTCGGCAGCGCGTGATCTGCCGGAAGCAGGGTCCCAAAAACCTGCCAGCATACTATCGAAGCAGTCTCGACTCATGTTATGCATGGACTTTAACCCCATTAAGCATCCAATGGCATCGAGTTGAGAAACATTTGTCTTGTCATGAAGGGGCCTCTTAGCCTGACTCCATCATGCGATAGAATGCCCTTGCGGTTTCCTCTGGCTCCTGCTCCTCGGTTTCGTCCGTACATCGTACACCGAAGTGTGCTTGGTGGAAGTCATCCATCATGTCTGGTACCCCGCCATCACTATCAAACTCCTCCAAGCGTGGCCTCAATGCCTCATCTCTAATACGATGGCCTTCACCATGGCACACCCACCGGGTATAGTCTGGCGTAAACCCAAACTTGCAAAGATGTTCCTCAATGACCTTCCTGGTTTTCCTATTCCTGTTTGCACATTCGCTGCAGGGACACCACACCTCTGTCGCTGCTTGAGCACCCACACCAAATGCTTTGTCCAAGAAATCCTCAGTCTTCTGTATCCATTCACGAGTGACCTGATTCTGACTACGGCGGCCCGTGTACATCCAATCACGGTTATCCATCATCTACCATATATATAACAGAGTAATATAACCATCAATAGCATATGCACCTGCTTGCCTACTATCTAATAGGTAGGGATAGATCCTAATCCCACCCGCGGATGCGTAGATGAGGTTAGTTTCCATGCTCCGCTCCAATCCGAGATAGAATTTCGGCAGCACATCCCCGCTTGTTCTCCCGATACACGTCCTGGAAGGGAGAGTGTGTATCTGGAGAACAACAGGGAGGTGCTGCCGAAACTCCATCTCAGACCGGACCGGACCATACAAACTAAATCATCTACGCATCCGCGGGCTGTCCAAATAACGTGGACAATCCAAAACAGATACGGTCGCAGATATGCAGAGATCCGCATACCTACGACCGTATCTCTTTCGGACGGGAGACTGCCTAACTGGTTTACGCGATCTAGCTAGGGTTACGGACAAAGGGCTTATACCTAGGGTGGCGGTGGAGTGGAGAGGTGACGCGGTGCAGGCAGACCCGAAGGAAGACGCTCGGGGTACTCCGGGTCCCCTCCGTCGGGCTCTTCTCTGCAAAACAAGAAACACAATTTATAAGTTCAAAATTTTGGCAGAACCTCCCCTGTACGGGGAGGCTTCCAAAACCTACAAGGAAAAAGACGGCACGATGGCCGACATCCACAATTTCGGCACGATGGCCGACACAGCGACATATGGCACGATGGCCAACACATCCACAAAAGGCACGAAGGCCCACCAATCCAGAAATGGCACGAAGGCCAGCAACAGGTGGGAGGGGGGCTTTACCTTGGGTGGCAGTGTAGTCGGGCGACGCGGAGTCAGGATCACCCTCGTCTTTGGCTAGACGCGGGGAAAACAGCGACGACCGCTCGGCGTGACGCGACGACGTGGGGGCATGACGGTCGTCGGCCTCTCCTTCTCCCCTCCTTCTCCCCTCCTCTCTTCTCCCTTCCTCTTCTCCCTTCCTCCTCCAAATGCTCTCTGCACGGCCGGCAGGGGCGCACGGGGCCGGCCGGGGATGCGCTGGCCGCGGGGGTGGGCCACCGGTGGGCGTGGCCGGGGGCACACGGGGCCGGCCGGGGACGCGCTGGCCACGGGGGTGGGCCACCGGCGGGCGTGGCCGGGGGCGCGCGGGGCCGGCCGGGGACGCGCTGGCCGCGGGGTGGGCCACCGGCGGGCGTGGCCGGGGGCGCGCGGGGCCGGCCGGGGACGGCCGAGGCGGGGGACGACGCGGCCCCGATGACGACGGCGCTCGGCGGGCCGAGCTGCTGCTTCGGCGGCGAGGGGACGGGGTGGGGGCGGGCTACGGCGGCGCGGGGACGGGGCGGGGGCCGCCTCCGGCGGCGCAGGGACGGGGCGGGGGCGGGCTACAGCGGCGCGGTGACTGGGCGGGGGCGGGGCAGAGGCTGCGGCGGCGCAGGGGACCGGCGGCGGCGAGAGGAAGGGATGCGGGGCGCGCGGCTGAGAGGAAAGGCTGACTGGGCCGTGACCGGTCTATGTGGACTGGGCCTTTGCCGAGGGCCCAGATCCGGGCTCTCGGCAAAGTTGTTTTTTATTTTTTTTAAAAAAAACTCTTTGCCGAGGGCCCAGATCCGGGCTCTCGGCAAAGTTGTTTTTTATTTTTTTTTAAAAAACTCTTTGCCGAGAGCCCTTTGAGGCTCTTGGCAAATACAAATTTTTTTTGTTTTTTTCCCAAAAATTTTCTAGTGGCTAACAATAATATTTAAAAGACATATTTAAAAGACATAGATGTCTGAGTTTTAGGCATCGGACGTCGCAACTTGCTCGAAATCCACTCATTTTTTTATCACAGCCTATACATGCGATGAAATGACACCTCGACAAGTTTCATGAATTTTGGACTTCGTTTCCATTTTATATAATTTAAAAATACTTTACACGCAAGTTCCTCGCCGTGTTCCGTGAAAACGATGCGCCAAATTTGGCATCTGTCACTGGATACGGTCTCACACCACATGCAATACCATGAATATGATTTTTTGAATCACTCAATTCCAATATTCGATGCACCTACAGTTCAAATTTGAATTACCGGGAAGAATTCAAGTAAATGAAATAAACTTATTAAATATAGCTAATAAAATCAAAAAAGCTCCAAATTTTAATATGTACTTTAAGGTACAACAGTAAACCCAGGAAAAAAATTTGGAAGCAAAAAAAGCAAAAAAAAAATATTTTGCCGAGGGCACAGAAACGACACTCGGCAAAGTAATTCTTTGCCGAGGGCCAAATTCTGACCCTCGGCAAAACAGACGGCAGGTGAAGGCCGTTTGCCTGCCGTCACAGGTTGCCGACGGCCTTTCTTTGCCGACGGCCGGACCCTCGGCAAAGGGCCCGGTTGCCGAGAGGAATTCTTTGCCGACGGCCTGGCCCTCGGCAAATATGGTTTTGCCGACGGCCTACCGTTGCCGAGGGCCGACTCTCGGCAAAGCTTTCTTTGCCGAGAGCCCGAAATTTGGCTCTCGGCAAAGACGCTGGCTCTTGGCAACGGCCCTGTTTCCGGTAGTGTTGGGTTTGGAACTAAACGCGGCCCTAGTAGCACTCTGATTCTACACAGAAGAAGTAGGAGCAGGCTCCAACGGATTTGAGCCGCACCTCCACAGACCACGCCCTGTCCCTTTCGCTTGCTCGGCTGTTTCTTGCTGGATTTGAGCTGCCGGTGTTCTCTCCTTGGAACGCAGCACAGTGTGCAACGGGCGCTCGGCGTATGCCCGTATGGAGATGCAGGTGGCCAGGTGGGGTGCCTTGTGCGGACTGCTGAAAGTGGAAGATGAGGCCTGAAAGGGAGAGGGAGAGGGCGAGACAGAGACGGAGGCCGGTGGTGGTGCTGTGCCGGCGCCTCAGCGGAGTGTCTGGTGCGTGAGGTGAGATAGATAGAACTAGGGTTAGGCGCAGTATATATATTCGGTTGCGTTGGGCCGTTAGATGGGCTTTGTCTTGCCGGTGCACGCCTGCGTAGTAGCCTAGTAGTGTGGGGATACCAGGAACGGGGACGCGGACGCCGAACCATCCCGACAGGGATCAGTTTTCTACCGTTCAAATCCCTATGAGGGATGAATTTAGCCCCATCCTCATCCCATAATAGGAGAATTTTCCGTGGCGAATCAGGGATCAGGTTCCTGTTGTCATCTTTAACGATGACGCTGCTGCTGCTTGTGCTTGATGGATAGATGGATAGATGGTTAGATAGATATATGCAGAGGAGGCTATAGGTAGAAATGGAGGAATAAACGACGGAACAGTACTGGCACAGCGGAGCGGAGAGAATATGAATATCTGCCGAAACAGTCGACCTCCATTCTTCTTCCCAGTTGACACCTCACCCGGAAAAAAGAGATTGTAATGTGAGAGAAAAAGATGTGGATCTGTTCTGCTCTGCGCAGTATGGGCGTGTGCACTCGCTCGCTGCAGGAATTCGTGTTTGAATGGCAGCGTGAGTCACAAGGACCTAAGACCTGAACTGATAAGATCGAATCTTCTTGCAGTGTCACAAAGACCTGAACTTGAAGAACCTATGCCTCGGAAGCATCTTCTGTCTTTACCTAAAGGCATAAAGCAACGAAGGCTATACATAAAGGCAAATTTCTTTAGCATATTTAAAGGCTATATAAAGGCAACGAAAGCTAGAGAATAATATATGTGAAGATCTAGAAAAATCATGACACACCATGTCAATTTTCTTTAGCCTATCCAGCCCTCCACACGCGCCGCACGGACGCTCGCAGCGTCGGTCGCCGGCGCACCGCCCGCTGCCCCGCCCCCGCGGCCTGCGTGTTGGGCCACTGCCCGCCCGGCGAGATCCCGTTCGGGCAGTGGCGGACCCAGAATTTAGCCAAGACTAGGGCCAAATTTTAGCAGCCAAAAACCTAAAGCTACACCATAATCTATATGTCACATAGAAAAACAACTATTTTCAAAAAAAATTTGCAAATTGAGAGGAGTCTCAAAGAAAGTCTGTTGTTCAGCAGCCCCCTCTTGTTCAGGAACTCGATAGAAATACGATGCTGAAGTCCGGTCCTCTTCATCTTCTAAACTGTAATTTTAGAATGTAACTGGAATAGAAACTTTTCAAAATACAAACTGCAACAAAGGGTTGAAAAATTGAAATTGGGAAACCAAATGCAAACCAGGGCTTTGCTTCTGTCTTCCTGTTCACCTGGTCTTGCTTGATTTGGCCAGCGCCCAGCGGGCAGTGGCGCAGCGCCCCCTAGCTGCCTGGCGAGCGACGGGCAGCTGAGCGGGACCGGGGCGGACGCCACTGGGGCGACGGGCAGCCACCACTAGGGCGCTGGGCAGCGGCCGGAGACCTGCCGAGGTCGAAGCCGTGGAGTTCATAGCGGAGGGGGCGAGCCGGCCAGGGCCGGAGCACAGAACAGAGGGGGCGAGTGACGACGGGCGACGCACCTGGCCGCAGACGACAACGCGGAGCAGCGCGACTCCAGATGTCAAGCATGTGAGGTGGCGAGACTCCGTCCAGACGCGAGCGAGCGCTGCCCTATTCCCTGGCTTGGCTTGGACTTCTTGGTTGGGCTGATGTCTGATGGGCCAAAAAATTGAAGAATTGCTCCCTTGTTACTTGGGCCACGACTAGGGCCACGGCCCTAGTGGCCCTAGCGCTGCGTCCGCCAATGCGTTCGGGTGCCCGGTGAGACCCCATAGGAGGCGACCTGCCGGTGTCCAGCGAGCCCGATGCCCTAATTGGCAAGACCGCCGACTACTCCAGTTGTCTGTTGTCTGCTCCGAAGTCGATTGTCCAAGCTGCGCCCTTGGAGCCGCCGCCGCGCCGCTGCCCCACCCTCTGATTTGCTGCCTCCGCACCAACATCGTGCGCGGGAGCCTCGTACAAGCGGTGGGCTAGGGAGGGACGTCGGATCCGCGCTAGGAAAGGCCTCGTTGAAAGGTCCTAATATGGCTAGAGGGGGGTGAATAGCTTATTTAAAATTCTACAAACCGACTAGAGCAATTTGATTAGTATAACAAATAGCGAAATGCAAACTTGCCCTAGCTCTACAAGGGTTGCAAGCGACCTATCCAACAATTCTAGTTGCTATGATCACTAAAGACACAATTTGCTATGTTACTACTCACTAAGAGCTCTTACACTTGCTACACTAAAGAGCTCTACTAGATGAATTTAAAACAACAAAGCAAGCTCTCAATTCTAATTACACTAAAGAGCTTGCTACAACTAGTTTGCAAGAATATAAATGAGTGAGTAGGGTGATTATACCGCCGTGTAGAGGAGTGAACCAATCATAAGATGAATACTAAATCAGTCACCGGGAGAATACCAAAGGGCAAGAGACAACCAATTTTTGTCCCGAGGTTCACGTGCTTGCTGACACGCTAGTCCCTGTTGTGTTGACCAACACTTTGGTTCAGCGGCTAAGAGGTGTTGCACGAACCTCATCCACACAATTGGACACCGCAAGAACCTACCCACAAGTAAGGTAACTCAATGACACGAGCAATCCACTAGAGTTACCTTTCGGCGCTCCGCCGGGGAAGGCACAAGACCCCTAACAATCACCGCGATCAGAGCCGGAGACAATCACCAACCTCCACCTGATGATCCTCGCAGCTCCAAGCCATCTAGGTGGCAGCAACCACCAAGAGAAACAAGTGAATCCCGTAGCGAAACACGAATACCAAGTGCCTCTAGATGCAAACACTCAAGCAATGCACTTGGATTCTCTCCCAATCTCACAAAGATGTTGAATCAATGATGGAGATGAGTGGGAGGGCTTTGGCTAAGCTCACAAGGTTGCTATGTCAATGCAAATGTCCAAGAGAGTCAGCTAGAGCCAGCTATGGGGCTTAAATAGAAGCCCCCACAAAATAGAGTCGTTGGCTCCTCAGTCCATTGAAAAATGGGGCAACCGTACGCGCCGGTCAGATCGACCGAACGCTGGACCCCAGCGTCCGGTCACGCGATGCATGCCACGTGGCCCCTGCTTCAAACATTGATCGCCCAATCTCAATGGTCATCAGTACATTTAAGTTGTGACCGGACGCGTTGCTTCGAAGTGATCAGACGTAGGACCCCAGCGTCCGGTCACTTCCAATAAGCATCCAGAGACAATTTTTCACAATCAGACGCGTCCGATCACCCCTGACCAGACTCACCCAACGTTCGGTCAGTCACCCTCTTCTCTATGCGCTGCCACGTCAGCAGAACCGGACGCACCATGTCAGCGTCCGGTCACAAAGTGATCCAGCGTCCGGTCGAAGACCGATGCCAGCGCCTTCACTGCTTCCACTGACCGAACGCTCCAGTTTAGTTGAGGCCAGCGTCCGGTGCACTTTGTGAAAATCTGTCTTTTCTGTACAGGGCGCCGATGGCACCATCGGACTGTCCGCACTCTACGGGCAAACACTCCACCGGTGAAGTTTCTTACCCTTGCTCCCAAGTGCTAAATACAATGTGTATCACCTTTGTGCATGTGTGTTAGTATATTTTCACAAATATTTTCAAGGGTGTTATCACTCCACTAGATCCTAAATGCATATGCAATGAGTTAGAGCATCTAGTGGCACTTTGATAACCGCATTTCGATACGAGTGTCAACCCTCTTAATAGTATGGCTATCGATCCTAAAAGTGATGACACTCTCTAAGTGTGTTGATCACTAAACCGAAAAGCTCCTATCAATTTCACCTTTGCCTTGAGCTTTTGTTTTTCTTTCTCCTTTTCCAAGTCCAAGCATTTAATCATCACTATGGCATCACCATTATCATGTCATGATCTTCATTTCCTTAACTACTTGGAGTAGAGCTACATATCTAATAATCACTTTGATAAACTAGGTTAGCACTTAGGGTTTCATCAATTCACCAAAACCAAACTAGAGCTTTCACTCCTCCGAGCAGCGGGCCGGGGAGAGAAGCCGCACGAGAAGGCTCGCCTGCCTACACCGGATCTGCGTCGGGAAGGGCTCGCCTGCCTATGCCAGGAGGGACTTCGCTAGATCCACGCTGGGGAGGGCTCGCCTGCCCACGCGGGGGAGGCCTCACCTACCTGCGTCGGGGAAGAGAAGCCAGGAACACCGCCAGTGGTTGGTCATGTGGCAGCGACGCGACATCAATGAACCCACATCGGCCGTGATGTGGGCACCACCATCTTCGATGTCTCCTCCTAGGGAGGCTTGTCATCGGGGGTCATGTGGCATGCTGCGGCTTCAGGCATTCCATGCTAAAATCCCTCGCTGCTGTCGCCGTTGCCACCCGGACTCGCTATCGCACCACCTCGTCCTCATCCCAGCACCTCGTCAGACCGCTTCGTCTTCATAGGTCCTCTCGCCTATCGCCGCCGCAAACTCAGCCTCGTGCCGACACCGTCTTATTATCGTACCCTCAACTATAGTAGCTGAATCAAGGTTTCTGACTCTACGCCATCGGGTTGCTCTGGATCCTTCTGACTATGAGCTCATCAACCGTCAGATCATCACCTATCTCCTCTGTCGCCTTGTGAGATGGGGCCATGACTCCTTCAATGCTACCAGCCAGCGTCTACGTGCTGAAGTCTGTGGTTCAAAAGAGTTGCTCGCATCACGATGACCTTCAATCATCGCCACCGCCACATGCTTTAGAGTCAGAGTGGAGCACCACCTTCAAGAGATGGGCTCAAGGTAGATGCTATCACTGCGTCACACGAGATCATCAAGTTAGCTCCTACAGGGATGCTTTTTGATGCATTCGATGTCGCCGCCCAGGGCATAGGGTGCGGCATTGCCATCTTCGCTCCACCTCTTCTACTCCATGGGTCAACTCTTCTTCGGTGCAACCTCACCATCATAAACAGTCGAAGAGTTGGGCTAGTGTTGTGGCCATGCCTTCACCGAATGAATGTTGCCCTACACTGTCATCAAGCACTATGACTTAGTCCATGGTTGCACTTCTGACAGAGTCTTTACGATCGGAGCTCCAATAGTTGGTTCTAATTGTTTGGAGGAAGTATTGCGTCCCCTTAGGGAGGAGACTTCTACTATCAAGCTGTGGCTGTCATGTTTGGCCAACCATTTGGAGTTTGCAGAGCCACATGCAGAGCATACTTCTTTTTCCAACATGTCTGAGCTCTTCGGCCCATGTTTTCCTATTCGTCGCTCGCCAACACCGTCAATCCTCACTTCTCTTGTGGTGGCCTGTACACCTTCTGACTCTTTTGGGCCTGAGGAGACATATGTGAACACAGCAAACCCTGTCGCCGATGAGTTGGAGTTTCACACAGTGTTGAACCCTGACAATAATGAGGTGGTTGATGCAGAGATTCGCAAATGATGCCCATGGGGCAAGCCACCGAGATGCCTTTTGTGACATCGTCGACCCTTGCTTCTCTTGTGGAGGCTTGCGTGCCTGTTGACTCCTTGGTGTGTGGGGACACATCAGATTCCATCAAAGGCGAGATGACCATAGAGAAGGTTGTTGCGATGCCCTCGATGGCCTCGTTGCTATAGACCGTCACCCCTGTTGAGGATATTGTTCTGGTGGAGGATGCATCTGATGATGAGGAAGCTATCTCACAACTGACAATTGAGGACCCCATCTTTCTCATCACCATTGAAGACATCCCTATGCATTCTGTGACCGACGTCATGAAAGAAGTCATCATCAACATTGAAGACAACCCTTTGCATTCTACGAGTGAGGTCAACGAAGAAGTACCCACGACATTACAGGATCCATCAAGTAATGCAACTTCTTCAATGGCCACAGCTATGGAGAACGATCTGACATGTCCTCCTATACACCTACCTTCACCATCGGCTACACCTGCAAGATGTCGACGCAAGTCCTATGATAGATCTTCGCTTCGTTGAAGTGGCCGCATTGCACAACGCAATGTGTTAAAGGATTTGGGTGTTGTTGGGAAGGATGTGAAGCTCAACGAGAGTGCAATGCAAGAAATCTTAGTTTGCCTAAAGGAATTGTTGCCACCAGACCTCCTCAAGCCACTCATGAGTTTAATGGGTCGTGCCTTTTGGGACTTTGTGGCGGAGGCCTCTCTACATCTTCGTTAGGGGTCCTGAACAACGGCGCAATTGCGACTTTGGTGTTTTGACGACGACTGTTGTCCGTGTGATGTGTGTCACTTGGCTGACTACTGCGGAGGAGTTTATGGAGGTTCAGATCTTTGGTGTGCATTAGTGTTTGTATTAGTTGTTTCGGTCGCCTTAGTTGTGTTGTTGTTGTTTTGTTGTGTTGTAGTTTCGTTCTACTACCCAGTCTGGGTTTCTTCTTTTTAATATAATTGGCAGCTCTCCTGCATGATCCGTTTAAAAAAAAGAATATTTAAGGCCTCTCCCTAAAGACATAAAGCAACGAAAGCTTGTAATAATTTGGATAAAATTGGGATATTGGAATAAAATTGGGATAAAATGTTTGTAATAATTATGATAAAATTGGAATAAGTACAAATTATGACAAATGTTTGTAATAATTTGAAGTTGCATATTAAACCTTGTAAATCAATAATTTAGTTAGTTCCATAAAACCTTCACAATGTCAACTTTGTTTTAGTAAAATATCCACTAAATAGAAAAAAAAATCTTAAAGTATTTTTCCATATAGAAAGATCGAAGATGCATTCAAAGGAAATAAAATATCTTTAAGGACACCATAAATTGTAATTTAGTATAAATCCTTCATCTCTCTAAATAAAACAGCAGAACTGACAATTAAATATATTTATTAATTTTAATACATCTGGATCAACGCTCTTCTCCTTGTATCAAGGTAGTATTCATCAAACCGGAATCTCTCTCCTATTAGGTTCATATGTTGCTAACCTAAACTAGCATCCTCTTTGGATGAAAGCTGTTAATACTTTTAAGGGTAAAGTAGAGAACAGCATAGTAGAGAAAAAAATTACCTGATTGGCTTTTTTTGAACTGTAATTACCTCATTGGTAAAGAAGTAGACAGAGTGACGATGGTCAATTCAGAGTCCCAATCATTAGGTTGTAGTTGTTAACCTAAACAACATCCTCTTTGGATGAGTGCTCAATACATTAATATCTGGACTGGAAAATAGAGAAAGTCAATAAGATAGCAGAGCAAAACAAAATTGAAGTGTCATGGAGATGATGTCCTTCCACATCACCGGTGACGTACAATGCCGAGAAGGTACCGCTCATGTAGGGAGGGTGATGTCGAGCGAGTGGAGAGGGGCCTGCTCACGCGATGCCGTGAAGGATGTGAAGCGCCACATGGGAGAGAGGGACGCGCTGAGGGTAGGGGAAGGGTGCGACATCACCAGGCGCGAGGAGATGGGGGGCGGGCGCGAGAAGAGGTCCGTGAAGGATGTGAAGCGGCGCGTGCGAGAGAGGGTCGCGCCAAGGGTAGAGTAGGGGAAGGGAGCGACAACGCCGGGCGCGAGGAGAGGGGGCCGTGTGTGAGAAGAGGGCGCAGCGCTGAACAAGGACGCGGTGTCGATAGGGGACACGGCTCTCGCTTGGATGAAGATAGGAGTGAAGATGGGAGAGTGGTCGATGTTTCTAGTGCTAGATAGTTTCTAGAGAGTATAATTAATGCAGATAGAAACTACTATAGCTTGTGCATTGTGAGTGCCATAACGGCGGCTTTGGGATTGATTGATTGATTGCATCATTTTATTGGGAGGTCGGACGGGGCATCAGTGAAGTTAGCCTTAAGGATGGCAACGGATCGGGTTTGGGGCGGATATCCGTGGGTTTTGGGTTCTGCGGATTTGGGTTTGGGGATGGTTTTTCACCCACGGTTTTCGGGTTCGGGGCCCCGAAACCAATCGGGTTCGGTTTCGGGTTTGATTTTCCACCCGTGGATATCCAATGGATATCCGAAATAAATCATTTGGAATTAAAACTCATATTTTATAATATACTAATAATAATTTGTTTACTTAGATTATTAAATTTATTGAAAGTTGACTCATGAAAATATTTATTATTTGTTGCCTCTTGTTTATACATGTGAATATGTGTATATATATCCGCGGGTTTCGGGTATCCATTCGGGTTTCGGGTATCCGTTCGGGTTTCGGGTATCCGCGGGTTTGGTTTTGGTGATGGATTTCCACCCGAATCGGTTTTCGGGGCGGATTCAGGTTTCAATTTCGGGTTTTGGTTTTGGGTGCACGGAGACTCCACCCGACCCGAACCCGACCCGTTGCCATCCTTAGTTAGCCTTGCTAATTGTTGGATGCCGTTGGCCGTAGTTTTCCTTTAGTTTACGTAGGTCGTCCGCAGTCCGCACCCGTGGGGCTTGGGGCATTGACGCATTGCCTTCCGTCTCTATATATTCACTCACCGTACCTTGGAGGCTTGCCACATCTTCTCTGCCATCTCTCTCTCTCTCTCTCTCTCTCTCTCTTAAGCACAGACAACCACACAAGCCAAATAACTAGCACTTTTATCAAAAAAAAGAAAAGAAAAAACTAGCACCACCTTCAACCATTCTCTCACGAGCACATACACACACTCAAGAAGAAAAAAAAACAGCTTCATCTTCATCATCAGTCCATCTCTCTTGAAATCCGATCACACGCCAAAAACTCCGGCTTCATCCCCCATCTATCACTCCAGACACACAACCTCGTCTTCCGTATCCCGATTAGCCCGACATCACCTTTGCATCCTCGTTTTCTGCCCATCCGCCGTCGCGCTCTGCGCTCTCTGGGCAGGCAGCAGGAGCTCTATAGCCCCTAGTGTGTACAGACCTCTCCAGACTCCAGCTCCAGGTAATCCTCCTCCTCTGGCTGCAACGATATCAATTTTTTTTTGAATGTAATGCAACGATATCGAAATTAAGGGTGGAATTTGGATGTCCAGTTATATTTTTGTCCGAATCTGTATAGATGTATCTGAATAATCCGCTTTTCCTTATTCTTTCTGTATATGATTCCGGAACCGTAGAAAAAAAAGGGAATATCGGGCTGTTAATTATCAGTATATGTGAAGAACAAGAAGCTAGTGAAACTATTTAACAGCTATTTTTATGACTAACAATATTAGTTTTAGTATTACTAATGATGTATCCACTAATACTATTTAAAATTATCTCTATAACTAATGGCTAGTGATATTGAATTTAACATTCCTATAGAAATATTACGTTTAATTTAATATTGTTTTGATTTATTTAATTTAATATTCCTAGAGTTTGGTATAGTTTACTTGCTCAACTTATAGATCTAGCAAGTTATTTATTTAACAGAAAAAATAGCAATCTTAAATTATGTTCTTCCCCAACAATATACTATAATAGATTTCTAAAGGATTTTGCATTGGGTACCGCAAACTATGTCTAACCAATATTTTTTTAATAGTTTCTTTGTCTCCTACCGCTTTCCTATCTAGAATCCTTTGTTTTGTTAGTTTACGTTCCTCTTGACCACGAAAATTTACAAGTTAGGATAGGATATTTGGCATCTTTTTATTTTTAAGGAGCTATTTTACTATTATGTTAGAGGACACTTTTTTATTTTTGCTAAAAATCGAAACAGAGAGTTGTTTTTACAAAATTTCTGGAGATGCTCTAATAGCTAGGGACAGGCAATTTTCAAGACACTGAACAATAGAGCGTTCTCATCATCCTACCCCTCTTCCAGTAGTCGGCCCAACATTTCAAACTGCATAAGGCCTCCCACAGCACACTAGCCCAAGGCCCAAGAGTCACGGCCTCGTTGTTGCAAGGCTCCAAAATCAAGAACTTAAAATTCCAAGCCCTCAAACTTTATTAAAAACAAAATCCAAGCCCTCTCCGTCGGCTGACGGCGGCGACAACAGTGTAGCATGCGCACGGCGGGCGACCGGGTGAGGTTGGGGGGGGGGGGGGGGGGGGGGGGGGGGGGGGGGGGGGGGCGGGGGGCGCGGGGGAAGGCGCCGGGGCGCAAGGCGGCCGCGCGTGCCCACGGCCTGTGCACTCAGCGAGCCAGCGAGGAGGACCCAAGGACAAATGCTATGCGACACAGGGATAGCAAGGCAGGCGACGAGCAGTGGCGGTGGCCGTGCGTGGGATGGCGAGGACCGATGCCATGGCATGGCAACCAAGGTGCGAGCGACAAGGGAACAGGTACGACGCTCTGCAGCAACCGAACAACTAACCGTCGAAACAAACGCAGAAATAGTTGGTTTCTCTCTCTCTCTCTCTTTTACTTTAGTATACACCGCTGCTAAATCCAACACATCTCTATTTTTTTTATTATTACACCGACGGTTTCTACTAAATCCAACACCGAACTTTCGCCGCACTGATGAAACCAAATCTAATTCTAATTGGTCGGTTTGAACTGACTGAATTGAATTGGTCGGTTCAACCGATTGTCGATTGCCCAACATTATTATTGCTCTTCCAATACTATCAATAAAAAGATAATACTCGGGTGGACCCAGGAGATAAATTGACTGGAGGCACATTAGGAATAGAGATTTGGTGAAAAAATACCCTCCACCATCCAAGTATAGTCGTCCTTTGTTCCGGATTTCTCACTAACCAAAATAGAGAGCCATCACAAGATACAGAAAAGTAGTTGGAGAGTGGAAAGACGTGAGTTTTAGAGAGACTCTCGGAGATAATGATCATCAGATTAACTTCACATTTCTTGCTGTGCATGGGGGCCTTGTCATTCACTTGTGTGGGGGCACGAATGGTGAAATATAGTCTAGAATCATCCATAACAATTTCTGAGTGGCGGCATGTGTCCTCACTCGGCACTACCTAGGTCCTCCCAACTAATTTGAGTAAATATCTCGATGCGAATTCGAATATGAACTACTCGTTTTGTATTGTATTTGGAGAACATTTGGATTCATATTGGTATCTCGCAAAAATGTAGATGTCCCACTAACAAATGTACGAACTCTATTAGTGCCCGTTCCATGTCCACCCCTAATCAAAAATGTATTTGTTTTATTAAGACACACTAATGACTAATTAGTTGGTGCTTGAATTGTTGCTCAACATCCTGCAGCATCCTTAAAGCGTGCTGATGGACTTTGCCATCAGTGTGGCGCAATGGGTGTTGGGCAAGGCGTTGGCCCCTGTCATGGACGGCATGCTAGAGGCATGGGCGGCCAGCAAGAATCTTGGCCTCAACATGGACGAGCTCAAGATGGAGCTGCTGTACGCACAAGGCATGCTCGACCATGCGCAGGGCAGGGAGATCCATAGCCCTGCACTCAAGGAGCTGCTGCACAAGCTACAGCAGCTGGCGTATGACTCCGACGACGTGCTGGACGAGCTGGACTACTTCCGCATCAAGGACGAGCTGGAAGGCACCTTCGAGGCCGCCGATATGGATGCCCGAGGTGGCATCCAAGACACTGCTCTCCATGCCAAAGCTGTTGTCGTTGAGCAAGTTCGTAGAGTCGTCGGACAGGACTCCCCTGATGATCAGGAACAAGAACATGGAGAAGCGAGGCAAAGGCAGAGGGCTCAGCCCGAAGAGAAGCCTGCAGGAGGCGTGCGTAGGCTCGCTTACAATGCTCGCCATACCATCGGTAAACACTTTCTATGCTGCACTTGCTCCCCTCCTGTCCAAGCTGATGGTGACTCTGGCACCATGGAAACCACCATGCCAGCACCACAGCAAGAGAGCATAGTAGATGCCCCTGCCTCTCCTGTTCAAGCTGGTGGTGACTCTAGCACATTGGATACCATCACGCCAGCTGCGCCACAACGAGAGCGAGGTTACGTACTAGATTCGCAACATTGTTTACCTAGTAAACTGGAGTTTCTAAGGGTGAATATGTCGAGTAGAATGAAAGCTATAGTTGAGGAGTTGAAGCCACTGTGTGCTAAGGTCTCCGTCATTCTTAACCTAGAGTTACTGCAATCCAGCCGCAGCATAGCCCAGGTCATTGCTACAGAACTACGTGCTGCTCACTTGAAGGAACATGGTAATAATACACTCATCATCCTCCCCAAAAATGATGTTAAGACCCGACCCAAAACCACATCATATGCATCAGAACCTATTTTCTGTGGGCGGGATGTCGAGACAGCCAATATTATGAACATCATCACCCGAGACCACTCCTCTCACAAGGGCCTGATTGTTCTTCCAATTGTTGGTCTAGGGGGTATGGGGAAAACAACACTCGCACAACATATTTATAAAGAAACTGAAAGATACTTTGACGTCAGGATATGGGCATGTGTATCAACTGATTTTAGTGTGCCCGGAGTGTTTAAGGATATTTTGGAGTCTGAGTCCTTAGATAAACTCAGAGTGGAGTCAGAGTTAAAAGGTACACCAGAGGAAAAGATTGAACAAATATTAGCATCTAAAAGATTTTTACTTGTCCTGGATGATTTGTGGGATACTGTTAATTATGATGGATGGAACAGGCTGTTGGCACCATTTAGAAGAGGGCAAGCAAAGGGTAACATGGTACTGGTCACAACTCGGTCTCCATCAGTAGCACGAATTGTTAAAACAACAAATAATACAATAGAGTTGGAAGGTTTAGATCCAGAAGCATTTCGAGTGTTCTTCCAGTCATGTGTATTTGGTGATGATAATATGTCAAAAGAAGATCACAAAGAATTAGATGAGATTGGAGAAGAGATAATGAAAAAACTCAAAGGCTCCCCTCTTGCAGCAAGAACTGTAGGTAGACTACTGAGGAACAACCTGGATCATAATCACTGGAAAAGAGTCCTAGATAGTAAAGAATGGGAACTACAAACTGGTGACAGTGACATTATGCCTGCATTAAGACTTAGCTATGATTTTCTTCCTTTTCACCTGCAACGCTGTTTTTCCTACTGTGCCTTGTTTCCGGAAGACTACATGTTTACTAGCCAACAACTCATTCACTGGTGGATAGGTCTAGGTATTCTACAGCCTGATCCACCAAACAGAACCATCGAAGATATGGGATTGGTCTATTTGGATGAGTTGGTTAACCATGGATTCATCAAAAAAGATAATATAAGCAGTACAATTAATCAGTATAGTATACATGATGTCCTACATGATTTGGGACTCAAGGTTGCATCACGCGAATGTCTTAGCTTAAATTCCTCTAATGTGGTGCCAGCAGAAATTTGGCCATCTGTACGTCACTTATCTATCATCATAGATGCTGTAGATGATGGAACAAATGCCTATTTTATAAGTGGACTAAGAGAACTACTATTAGGGAGAAGATTGAAGATTGATAACTTACAAACTTTGATGGTGTTTGGAAAATTTGATGAAAATTTCACTGTTTTTTTGGGATATTTGATAAAAAAAGCAAGTGGTCTTCGTGTTGTTTACATGGAAAAGAAGCAGTCTGGCATGGATTTTCCAACACTATGCCATCTACGTTACCTAAGGCTTGGGTGCAAACATAATTTTGGAATTCATCTACCAAGCATGCTTTCTAGGTTTTATCATTTGAGGATTCTGGATCTACAAGAATCATCTCATTTACCCAGAGACATGAGCAACCTCACAAAACTAAGCCATTTTGACGTCCGTTATGATGGTTTGCACTCCAACATTTGTAATGTGGGAAAGCTACACTTACTGCAAGAGTTAAAGAGATTTGAAGTCAAAAAAGAAAGCACCGGGTTTGAACTAAAGCAACTAGAAAAATTAAATAAGCTAAGAGAGCTTGGAATTTATGACCTTGAGAAAATAAACACAAAAGCAGCAGCAGCTGAAGCAAAACTGATAGATAAACTATGGCTGCAAAAGTTACAATTGGTCTGGAGTATTAGTAGGGTGCACGATGTGGAAGGAGAAGGACTGGTTCTTGAAGGGCTTCAACCTCCAAGAAATCTTGAAAGCTTGCACATTTTTTGCCATGGAAGTCACTCTTGTCCAACATGGTTGGGTAAGCAGCACTCCCTCAAAGCTCTACAGCTTCTTCATCTAGACCGTGTCGACTGGGAACTGTTTCCATCACTGGGGCACATGGAGATGCTTCGTGATGTAATACTGGAGTCTATGCCCAGACTAAAGGAACTTGGTCCAGGGTATTTTGGCAGGACGATAAAAAGCCTAACGCTAATTGACTTGACAGGACTGGAAAACTGGGTTCCAGGAGACAATTGTCATTTGTTGTCTTCACTGGAAAAGTTGAGAATCTATGGATGCTCTCCCCAAGTGTCGGGATACCCTCTCGTGAGTCTGTTCATTCAGCATTCCTCAACCCTAAGATGGTTGGATACAGATGACTTCACTGGAGCCCTTGCTAGGCCCACCTGCAGCATCCTCTCATCCTCCCTCACCAGGCTAATCCTTCATGGAAGCCAAGAGGTGGAGCGCTTCACAAAGCAGCAAGAGGATGCCCTTGTGCTCCTCACCTCTCTCCAGTACCTCAGATTCAATCAATTTCACCGTCTGCTGTGCCTACCTGCTGGTCTGCATAGACTCAGCAACCTTAAGACTTTGGACATCTCCATTTGTGGTTCCCTCGGGTCGCTGCCCGAGAACGGTCTGCCAAGTTCCCTCCAGGAGTTAATTAGCAAGTTCAATTTTCAGGCGCTAAACACGGCGTGCATAAATTACACCCGCGATCACCCTGGGATCAACCTACGAATCTTGGAGCGCCCTAAGCAATCCTATAATTTGTTTAATCTTGGTTCCAGTCCCCCCTGAGCTTAACTGGAAGAAAAGTTCGGTAAGTACGACAAGTTAAATCTATTTTTTGTGCAGTCAAATGTCCTCAATTTTATGCATCTTTAAATGATTGCTTTTCCTACTTGTGGCTTCTGTCGTTCCACTTAGATTGATTTGAGGATGTATGCTCTGAATCACCATAAAACTGCTTTTCTTTTCGGTTAGAATTTGATGTGAGACATGATTATATATATATATATATATATATATATATATGAGTTGATTTCTTGACCCTGCAAGCTTACGGAATCAAGAGAGAAAATAAACTCCAGCTTTTGAAACATGATAGATAAGTTTTTGTTGTGCAAGAACATGCTCATTGTTGCAACAATGTTCATTCTAGTAAGATTTTCCTTTGGATTCAGAATAAATACACAGCTTTTCGAACTCATGAAACTTATCCAGCAGTTCAGTTCAGAGAATTAGTAAATACAGTTTTAGTTTTCCTTTTTCCGTTATGAGTTCTGATAACTATATATGACTGCCATTTCTATTTTTGTTTGCTTTTTTTTACCCAACGGAATATTTATCATTTACTTTGGTCTCTTGTGCAGAAAGAGCTTTCTTTATTTAATGCTCTAGTAGCTTTCAAAACGTAACTCACACCTGCTTTTCTCAACGAGGCATCAGTGTTTGGCTACTTTCCAAGGTCAGGCTTAGGGGGAAAAAAGAGCTTGGCATAACTGTGCAATCAGCAGCCACAAAATAAATCAACCAAAGAAAAATGGCAAATGAGAAGAGATTCATCAGTCTGGCAGTTGCAGACAAATGAGACAGATATAAGTTATGTATCCACAGTATTTGACATGCAAAATGTCTTGAAAATTGGTTCAGAGGAAAAAAAAGTTTGAAAGAATTATCTCCTTTCAGAAATGCACTTTCAGTAATAAAGAGTATACAGACAAGGGAGTGGTTTCATGAAATTTCCTCAGTTTCCGGGTACTGCAGTGGTTCAAGGAATTTTCTCAGTTGGCAGGTTCAGGACAATGCGACTTGGTGATGACTGATGACAGTGTTCATTGGGTCTGAAAACAGAGGGATTACGTGGTTTTGGTACTTAATGCTCCCGTGGAAGTCTTTTATGGTATTGGCGTTTCCATTGACCAAGGATAGGATGCTATATATATGGTGCTCATGCTAGTATGCTTTCCAAGTGTGATCATGACAAAACCCCATTGGACATATGTGCGGATGTACCTACTGTTACTAATAATGCAAGATATGGAAATGGACCGTGTTGGTCCCGTGGTTTTGTACTCCTCACATTAAGGAGGTTTTTCCACGTAAAATCATTGTCGTTGCGCACTGAACTTTGAATTCTTGTCGCTTTTCTATCGTCTGAATCCTTCATGCAATATTGCCTAACAAGGAGTAATAAATATGCAAGAATGCCCCATATCTTGACATGAATGGAGTCAAGTTACATATTTCGCTACTACTAAAAGCATGCACATTCCCACTAGAATTTTGCAACATTTATATGTTGTTCCTTATGTAAGTAACTCCAAGGTATTGTTTCATGTTATTTCTGAAAAACTTGCGTAATTAGGAGAACAAAGAGAAAAATGATACCTGAAAGAAAGAAACTCTACAAATTTGCCTACATAACATACATAATGCCACAAGGGTCTACGTTCATTTCATTTGTGACTTGTGAGCCCAATGCTTCTATAAAGAATCACTTTTCAAGAAATTGAATTTCTCAAAATTTGACATCTGACTCTTTTATTCTAAATAGAGCAAGTTTTTTTTTACTGTCCATGCTATCGAAAAGGTGATATAGGAGGAAACATATATATTGGCCCTAGTTGATTAATTTTTCTTCTGTTGGGGTATGTAAACCAAATTAACCATTGTGCATGACTCGGTCCCATCTTATTCTGCCTCCGAAGTGAGCATAATTGAAGTGCCAACATACTGCGGGTTAGCGTGACTTCAATCGGAATAGAAATAATTAATACTTGTTTGCTATAATGTGATATCTCATATAGAGAATAAATAAGCATAATTATTGGTCAAAATAATTACTACTACTATTTGTTATCTATAATGTGACATGCATGCTATCATATGAAGAACAAATAAACAAAATTCTTGGTTGTCAGTAGGGTCAGATGAGAAAGACAATATCATCGAATCCAATGACATGCGAAGAAAAATGCACAATAGATGCGTTTTAATAATATATAACTCACACTAGATAGGTCCAGTTTTTTTTTTTTTGTATCACAAAAATCCTGTAAGGGCTAGTACTTAGTAGAGGCTTTTACATGTATGTCATTAAAAAAGTTTGTAATTATATATAAGCCATTAAAAAAATTGACCGCACTCGAGTGCTATCGTTCTGAACTTCTTTGCTCTTCAAGCCATTTCGTCGGTGTTCCGTTCGTTTTTCACCGTTTAAGGTCCTGATAAATGGGTCCGGTCAGTCAAAACGTTCATAATACCCCTCATCCCTATCCCCTCTCTCTCTCTCAAACTGTGTGTCCTCGTCCAGCTTACTAAGGTAATGCAGCAGCTCGATGCCGGACTGCGGGCCGTTGCCGGCGTGTTGGAGCTTCTGGGCTGCCTGCGACTGCGCGTCCTCCAGGTCACTGAGGTAATGCGGCTGCTCGACGCCGAACTACTGGCCGCTGCCGGCACGCTGGGGCGGCTGGGCTGCCTGCCACTGCGTCGCGTACCTGCTGCCGGCAATTGTCAGGTCAGCGCCGTAGCTCATGGCGAGCGGCTGGGCTGGCGTTGTGTTGGTGAAGTTGTCACTGCTGCCACCGATGGTGTGGGAGAAGGCTACTGGTGGCGCGTTGATGAAGTCGCGGCCGCCAACGCAGCCGGTGGTGCCCATGGCGAGGGAGAGTTCTGGCGGGGCGTTGACGAAGCTGCAGCTGGCGCCCATGGCAAAGGACAAGCCGCCGCCGCCGCCTGGACACATAGTGCCGCCGTCGTGTCCATGTAGCTGAGGCCGGTTTCGGCGGAGGGGTAGTGGACAGGCACCATGGCATGGTGCGGCTCCTCGGCGCTCCACATGGCCAGATTGGTCTGGACAGCGCCCCAGCCCAGCAACTCCTGCATCTGGTGGCCAGCAGGTATGCCAAAGTAGTCGGTGCCTGCGCATTGGTGGAAGCCGTAGTGGTGCTGCAGCGTGCCGGCATCGCGCGGCGGGTACAGGTGGTTGTTCGTCGCGAGGAGGCCGTTGTTGTTGTTGCTGCTGCCGACGGCGGCGTACAATTCCGGCGTTATCTGAAGGTGGTAACCCTCCATGCCCGCGCCACCGCTGCCGTTAGTGCACTGCTGGAAGCCGTACGCCTGAACGCCATCATTGGCCCATATGGCCTGGTTGTCGTAGTCGCCGCCGCCGCCGGGGGCGTGCAGCGGGTAACCGTCCGCGCCAGCAAAGGCGAGCGGCGCGACCCCCTCGAGCACGACGCCAGCGCCGACCCCATCCTCGCCATCGACCGACAGACCCAGCGCCCTCATCCTGTCCTCCGTAGCCCATATCGCGGTGTCGATGGCCTCGAGCAGCCCCTGCGCCTCCTCCGCCATGGCGACGGCGTCCAGCGCCTTGTCCCAAGGATCGAGGCCGGTGGGCCCGGCCTGGCGCACACGGGCGAACTTGGCCTCCTCCTTGCCCAGCCCGCCCTCGAGGTACGCCCGGTGCGTGTGCCGCGAGCGCACCTCCGGGTCCAGCGCGCGGTACCGGGCCAGCACGGCGCCCTCGGTGGACTCCCACACGTCGGCGGCCTCGCCGCCGCCGTCGCAGTCGCCGTCCGCGGCGGCGACGACGAGCGCGACGTCGACGCCGCAGAGCATGGAGAGCTTGTACGCCTTGACCTTGAGCGTCTCCTTCCGCTTGCCGAACGTGTCGACCCGCGCCCGGCGGTCGCGGATGAGGCCCAACGCGCGGCACCCGTGGCCACGGCCGCGGCCTCGCCCCGCTGCGCCTTGCTGCGCGAGCTTGAGGGCGCACGCGGGCAAGCTCGGCCCCGGCCGTCGCGGGCGCGCGCGGGCGAGCTCGGCCCCGGCCAGCCGCCGCGGGCATGGGCGTGGGCGAGCTCCGCCCCGGCCGCACGCACGAGAAGAGAGATCGAGTTTGAGAGAGAGAGAGGATAGGGATGAGAGGGGTATTATGGATGTTTTAACTGACCGGACCCACTTGTCATGACCTCAAACAGTGAAAAACGAATGGAATACCGACGGAATGGCTTGGAGAGTAAAGAAGTTCAGAACGATGGCACTCGTGTGCGGTCAATTTTTTTAATGGCTTATGTGTAATTACAAACTTTTTTAATGACATACATGTAAAAGCCTCTACTTAGTACCATACATGATAAGCAATACACGCCCCGTATTCGTATCCAACAGGATATCTGAAAATATCTAATAAATTAGTAAATTGAGTGCTTTAATTTTTGCACTTTTACATGTAAGTTCGTGAAATTAGCATCCAGATTCGTTAACATGAACGTTTACATGCATGTTCTAGTCTATCAAGACGCCCGTGACACGAAATGAAAATGTTGCCCTAAACTACCGTGGATTGTATGACTGTTTTTTTATGTGCACGCTGCTAAGCAAACCGGGTCAAGACTGATCGAAAGGACCTCGACCTTCCATAAATATACGTGTTTCACCGTGTGCAAACAAAGATGAAAGGACCTCGACCTTCCATGATACATGAATGTTCCATGATATACACGTTTCACCGTTTGCACTTTTTCTCCCTTTTTTGTTAGGGAACAAAGATAATCTACTTCCTTATCTTCTTAGAGCATCTCTAAGAGTTTTCTAATTTTTTTTCCTAAAAACTTATAGTTTAGCAACTCCTAAAAAAATATTAGAAGGGGAAAAATAGTATCTCCAAAAGTTTTTAATAAATATCATTAAAAAAATCGGAGAACAGCCTCGAGGGCGGCGAACGCAGTAGGCGTCGACGGCGTGGCCGCTCCGGTCGCAGGCGTGGCCATTCGATGAGCCACTGAAGATCGCCGTGATGGACATCGCCTCGCCGGAGCGGCACGAGGTGCTGGGCAAGCTCACGTTCCGTAAGGGAAGCATCAAGGTGCAGTGCAGCAGTTCGACGAGAAGAAGAAGTTCAAGCCGCCGGCGCCGTCATGGTACGACCTCAAGCATCTGCCGCGTTCTTCCGACGGCGATGTCTGGGACAGAGAACGACAGCACGAGTTCAGGGGCAAGATACAGCTATGCGTCTACTACGATGCGGCGGCGTACGCCAGCGACTTGCAGCCATCGGCGCTGCCGCTCCGGTCGCAGGCCATCGGTGTCCTCGAGCAACCGGCCTCCGGTCAACGAAGCGCCCCAATGGCGAGCGAGGGACCATCGACGCCTACTGCATCGCCAAAATGAAGACGGGACGGATACGCGCTATGGAAGCCACGCGTAAAGTTACACGTCAGGGGAAGGAATTTTTCGAATCCTAAAAGATGGAGTAAATATTAGAAGTTGTTGGAGATGGATTTTTTCTCATCTTTTTAAAAAATAAGAATTAGGAGGATGTTTAGGAAACTCTTGGAGATGCTCTTATACATATACTATATGCGTTTAGATGATTTGAACAATATTTTTTCTCACTGAAGAATTCCATAGAGTACGCCACCATTCCTAGCGTAAAACTGAAACAAATTCCATAGATTACTGGCATGTGAACACATTCTGTCTACCAAGCCATTTTCTTATGGCAAAGACCAAATACTTCAATTTTGATTGTTAATCCGACTTATGTCTACCTAGCCATTTTTGAAGCACCTAAAGTTACTTCAAACAGCGGGCCTTTCAACGCAAGACCTCCATCTCCATCCAAATGCAAGCAGAGGCTACAACACTATTCTCATTACACTTTACACATGGGCATGGCGAGCTCCAGCTCCCCAATCATCCCTAGCTCGAAACAACACAATCAACTAGCTCTACAACATATCTCTTCCCTGCCATGACCTGTAAAAAGAGGGTCTTTTCCCAGTAAAGTATCTACATGTCATCAAGTCCAAGCGCCCCATCTTTCTTCCTTTCTTCCTTTTCTTGTTCTCCCCCTTGTTTTTCTCTTTTGCCACATGAGGGTGTAAATTTTCAGTTACAGAAGCACAGGCTGATTGCAGTGACCTGGTGAATCTGACTAGAGTACGAGAAGGAAATGGCAGGATGTAGAACATGGTGTCTAATTTCATGAAGCAACTCAGTGCCATTGCTGCGGTGAGCAGACACCATTCATCGGTCTCTTAGCGGTTAGTGCGGCGTTGCCTGTTACCTCTCAGTGCGGTGAGCAACTCTGTCATTCAACTACATAGTGGTGGGAAGTCACCGCTGTCCTTGAGGCGATATGATTGAGCAATCCTGTAAATTGTACATTACGGGGTCAGACATTGGAAACTCTGTAAACTGAGTACAAAACCTACAAGATGAATGGTACGAGGGAAAAGGAGTGCATTTTCAAGCTGAACTAGCATGTTTTCTGCCTTGAAAACAAGTGTGGCCAGAGTAAATCAAAAGTGTGGATTGGTCCATGTCCCATAGGTTTGAGATATGCACGTTAATATCCCCAAACATGATCTAGACGTATATACATCAGTAAGCTTAAAATGGTAAGCTAGTAAAATCTGCATTAACAAATCTGAAAAGACATCAAAATCCAAGGACTTCAATTCTTTGTTGATTTACATGGTAATAATAATGTGACCAATGGCAACTTGAATTGTCTCCCATTATTAGTAATTATCAATCACAAAGGATTGAACCTCAACTTTCCTCAATTATACAAGTTCAGTGGGTATGCATGTGTGGTTCTCACGAGTCAAGACCAAGGACCCCAGTAAGATATACTCAAAAGTTTTAGGGGGCTATGATATAATTTACTCCATATATTAATGCCCAACAAAAGTGAACATCACAACCATCTAAATAACTTTGCAGAAACACCAAAGTACCAAACTAACGAAGAGTAAAACATCTAATTGTAGTAACATGGAAATGTCCACTAAATTAAACATCATTTCTGTCATACAATTATTATTAGTGCTGGCAATGAAAATAACACGCCATACCTACCTCATTCGGTTGGAACCTGTTGTAGCGTTTCGGGGAGCAGAAACAGTACTCACAGGACCAGAAGCTTGAGTGCTGGAAGCAGATTCTGATCTGCTAGCATGGTGTTTGCAGGTAACTTCCAAAGGCAACGCCCCCAAGGTCCCAGGCTCAAGTTTACTGTCAAAGGTCCCGGACACAAGTTTACTGTCTTGCGGGAGCATGAAACCATTGCCATGAAAATTATCCCTTCGAACCTGGGAAGATGGAGAATGAGCTGGTACCTTCAATTGATCTCTTGGAGAGTTGGGAGATGGAGATGGCATTGGTATACTCACTGGAGATGGCATTCCATGATCAGTTGCACCAGGAATATGTATCTGTGGTAGCTCATGCCTAAATTCCTGACCAGATCCCATATCTGCAGACATATCTGTTCTGACATGGTGATGAAACCTTTAATAATTATTTGAAGTGAATTGATTTCTTCCTCCCTCCCCACGTCCAGCAGGTGGCCTATCCTTGCACAATTTCTACAGCATCCAGCAAGGCAGACAAAATTACCACGAATATAAGACAAAGCTGCCCAAAAAATACAAATTTGATGCCTAACCAACCTAAAGAAATTCTACTATGTAGTAAACTCATAAGAATAATGGAGACATCTTCAAGGTTATTGCATATGAAAAAGGATAGTAAGTCTAATAACATGATAAATAGATTAGAAGAACATTAATATGTGCAACATGTACATCATTTGGAACAAAAAGAACACAATGGCAAGTAACAGATACAGATTATTGAGAAATATTACTTTAAGTTCTACAAGCATATCTAGAATGTCCATGGAGGGAACATTCTGGGTCAGGAAAGTAGGTGCCTGTTCCACGGGCCCTCGTAGCCATAGGATCATCTGGTTGAATAAATGGCCTCCACACAAGATAGCCAGATGGGTAAGGAGGACAAGGGATTGCTCCATTCATGCTAGCATATGCATGTGGATTTTTTCTTCCTTGACCATCTGAAGGGCGCGTGTTCTGATATTGCAGGGGTGGTGGAGCAAGCCTTCCATGATAAAACGGGTTTGCTGGATTAACTTGCTGGAACCCTTGCGCATACTGAAGATTATGGAAGTTTGTCTTGAAATCTCCAGTGAGATCTTCCAAGATGTTATTAAACTGATAAGACAGATCACCACAGCGATTGCTGTATAAAGGTGAACTGCTGTTGTTGACTCTTCTCCTATCCAAGCCCAGTGACAAGGAATCATTGGTGGCATGATAAGTCAATATACCATCATCAAATGAGCTCACTAAAACGTCTGGTCCGAACCCAGTATGATTTCTCTTTAATGTGTTCGAGAAGAACTGATTCACTTCATTGACAGTATAACAGACAGGCATTTGAAGAATCTTCCCAAGCTTACAAGCACCAAAATCAAATGCGCTACGTATTCGGTAAAAGTTCCCTGCACATGGAATAGTACAATTAAGCTTGAATCTTTTTAGGAAATCTTCAAGTACCTGATTAGTCCCTACTATACTACCACAATTCAGATCTAGAGGCAGAACAATACCTTTGCTGACACTGCGTCCAAGATTATTACTCTGTTTCAGTGGATCAACAATATTTAGAAATTTTCGAGAAAATACTTGTGCGTCTCTCTCAGAGTTTCTGGGAGGGGCACTAAAAGCTTCTGCACATTCTTTGAGAACCTTTTCCCGTGGAAGAAAAAAATCATCATGAATAGCTGGCAGATGCGGGTCAGCTGTTGAATAAAAGCCATGTCAATGATCAATAAATTTAAGTTGCAACAAGCCAACATACTGCATCATTCAGAGTTCATTTACTTACTAACTAGATCAGGTAGTGAAGATAAGGAAACAGGACCAAACAAGCTGATTCCCTTGGTATCCCAATCAAATTTACTATAGAAATCGAGAAACCTATAGAGGACCTGCAGAAGGGCAGATAGTCATTCACCCCTGGGAAGTACTCTATCTTGAAGAAATTTGGTAAGGTCACAAAAAACTGATAAATGCAACAGCAAAATTTAGGCCAAAACTTACAGATAATGGACCACTCAAGGTCCTGTGGAAGATATGGAAAACGTACAGAACTAAAATCTCCAAGGCATAGGTAGATAGCAATCCATGGTGAGCACCAAGGATGCGACTTTCATAGTAACACCACACTTTAATAAGCACTATGCTTCGTTTCAACAGGTGTTTTTTTCCAAAATTTTCATCAACCTGTAAATGAAGGCATATAAGCAACTCCGAACAAGGCAGTAGTCCTCGTAAAATGCTTTAATGTTATTAACTACTCCCTCCATTTCAAATCATAAGATGTTTTGGCTTTTCTAGATATGTGGCTTATAATTTGGAAAGTTAAAGCGTCTTATAATTTGGGGATTATACAAGTACCAGATCTGAGGTTTAAGGAAAGACAACAGCAAGAACCAAACAACATTGAAATATTACCTTCTCCAGAAAACAGAGCGTACGGAGTCCCCCAATCTGATTCACAGATATATCTACAACAATATTCTGTACTAGACATTTTACCAGTTTGACCTGCCATAGCCCATAAGGAAGACTTATCATAGGATAATAATACATGAAACAACATTCTCACCTATAGAAATAGGGGCACATTCATATGCTCCACCGATGCCATAAACAAGACAGAGAGTTGCATTCAAGTATAGAGAAATGGGAAATTCCTTTTTTTTACATAATGTACATAAATGGATGCTGATATGTATGAGTGCAGGGAATTCGAAGTATGTTAATTAGACAAGTGGTGCACATACAAAAAAAACACCTCCAGTAAAGTGAAAAATCCAAAAGATGATTGTCGGGTATCAGTATTAGGGATACCTGAAAGAAGGAAATTGATGGCCGCGAACGCTAACTCGCCCGGATGGTCAAGAGCGTATTTTGGTTTCGCCCGACCCCGAAGGTACCGGCTCCGTCCCGCCCGACCCCAAGGGTGCGGGCTCCGTCCCGCCCGACCCCGAGGGCGCGGGCTCCGTGTCGCCCGACCCCGAGGACACGGGCTCCGTCACACCCGACCCCGAGGGCACGGGCTCCGTCACGTTTGACCCCGAGGGTGTGGGCTCCGTCTCGCCCGACCCCTCGGGCGCAGACTTCGCCTCGCCAGACCCCTCGAAGGGGGATTCCGACTCGCCCGACGGGGGTCCGTACCGCCTCCAACCACTACGGGTCTAAGAGTACGAACCAAGGGTCAAACTTTTGACACCAGAAGAAGAGTAGACGCGTCTTGACGAGACCCGTGGCCACGACGGGTCATACCTGAGGACTCACGTCACCAACAGTGTCGGGCGTGCCGGCGCTATGCTACCTAATCCCCGTACGACTTCTGACGGGGTATCTCCTAACCATGCCGCCTGCCGGAACGGAATGGAGCGCCACGACCGGCTGACGACGCCCACGTATAGTGCCAGTGATGAACAGGGTCGTGACGTGGAGACGTCCCCGTCATCATCTACAGGACCGGCGGGACCCGCGTGAAGGAGATGAAGGGCGCCGCGACCCTCGAGGCCTTGCTTCAACTATAAAAGGGGAAGCAGGACGCCCACGAAGAAAACGGCTCAACGCTGAAAGGAACTGAGTTCAACTAGACTTAACTCCATTCGATCCTTCCATCAGAGACTTGAGACCTTCTCCCTCTCTCGTCTGTTTGTAACCTCTACTGCAAGCAAGTGCCGGTAACACGAGCTGCCTCAAATTAGACATAGGGACATTCCGCCCAAACCAATATAAACCCTTGTGTCCTCCGAGCACACCATCCGCGCGCAGACGCGCAAACACAAAATTACTAGTCGGCGGTTCAAAACACCGACAATGATATATCAATGTTGACCTCAAATTGCATATATATGCATTCGAAACACAGAGCAATATGGTAAATTGAAATACCTCAGCATGGATATACTGGACATCCTTGACATCAAATTCAGAATCTTTCCTATGCTCTTCTGATCTTATAATAGCACAGACTTCATTTGCTAGATTCTCATCAGAAATCGCGGGGCCAAATGCAGTCAATTCGATATCTCCATGAGGAAGATATGTTTTCAGTGGAACAGATCCAAATGGGAAGACCTATGTTTTACAAACATAAAGGTTAAGTTTGCAGCACAATCCCTCTGATGTGACTTTAATATAGCATTAAGACAGCACCAGAAGAGCACCAGCCTTGGTAAAATTGCGATATCTCACTCAGGCGCATGCAAAGAAGCGGCAATACTAGCTAAACATACACATGTGGAATACCATCTAGTAGAAGCAAACAAGTAATCCACTAAAACATGCCTTAGTGGCTTATTAAATAACTGAATTTATCCCTGTAAGCCTTGTAGCCAATTTACCTCAAATTGTGACACATGTTTGCCAGATCTATGTGTCCACTCATATGAACAGCAATCCAAAACAACCTCAATAACGACAGCCAAGTCAAAGACATGAGTGAAATCTTAAACCCTTACACCATATACTACTAGATTTATCTACCGATTACTCATAGATAGGAATAGGATCATAGTTTGGTACAATCATCACATTACAACAATTGTAGCATAAATTTGGTAAAACTATCATGGCTATTTACATATAATCCTTGCACGATACAATCAATCCTAGCAACTATTTATGAGCAATTAAGTATAAATGCAGAAACACCTCTCAATCGCAAAGTTCCATCTTTACTCAGTTACATATTCAATATTTGCATTTGTACAAACACAAAGATCATTCATTTGTACCATAATTTACAATTCTTCTAGAGCACAACTTAAGAATGTACAATTAAAGAAATACATGTTATATTCAAATAATATGTCTTAGATAGAATCAGGTTGCTAGGATCTTAAATTCTATAACACAATCCTATATTAGATCTTAACATATCATCTCCAGTTCAATTTAAGATGTCCTGACGCCTTGACTGAGGCATAACAAAAGACCAAAGCTGCTCCTTCAAATAACATGAGCAATGTTTGAAGGGACACCTCACTAAAACAGACACTAAGATAAATGACATGCCCAGACCTCCAACACACTATCAACAGTTTCGCTGTGTTTAATGTGGTACCCGAACAGGCGAACACATGCCAACAGATAGTTCACGCTCCCATTAAAGGTCATACCCGCCAAATCACGTGGATACTCAAGTGCGCAACCGACAAAGTATATCCATACCGTTACACTTTTGTACTCATCACCAATAAACACTTGACACCTAAAGGACCCCAGCAACAAACGACAAGGATTTTAAAACAAGAGCTCGTTATATTACCGATTTCGCGCCAAAAATCACATGCCAGCAATTATTACAGTACATAAAAATGAAATGAAATAGCAAGCATCGCAACAACCAACTCTGCAGCAGGAACACACCCATGACTCATTCCTCCTAAAGCACCCAAACAGCCATTGGAGTGATCTGAAGGATATGATATGACAAGCATTGAGCACAGCAGAGACTGATGAAACATCTAGGTTTTGTATGCCATTAAAGGTCCTGGTCCTACTCGCCAAATCACATGGAGACTCAAGTGCGCAACCGACAAAGTATATCCATACCGTTACACATTTATACTCATAATCACCAATAAACACTTTACACCTCAAGACCCTCAGCAACAAACGACAAGGATTTAAAAACAAGAACTTGTTATATTACCGGTTTCGCGCCAAAAATCGCATGCCAGCAATTATTACAGAACATAAAAATGAAATAGCAAGAATGGCAAGAACCAACTCCGCAGCAGGAACACACCCAGCATGTTTACCCTAGCTTCAATTCCATGACCTGAAACATGATCAAGGGCACTCAGAAAGTAATGACTGATTCCTCCTAAAGCACTCAAACAGCCATTGGAGTGATCTGAAGAATATGACTGCTCATAGCACAGCAGAGACTGCTCAAACATCTAGTGGTTTCGTATGCCATTGATGCACAAAGCCCGAGCTCTAAGCTATAGAACACTAGGACCGCAAACAAAACTGTGCCGCAGGGAAGGAAGCTCCAGAGCAGAGCAAGTAGGAGTACCTGAACCCCGGCGCGGGAGCCCAAGAGGCGCTGGAGGTAGTCGATGACGGCGGCGCGGAAGTGCTCGGAGGTGACGGTGGGCTGGATCTTGTTTACCACACCAAGCGCGGCGCTCTCAAAGCGCCGCCAGGCGTCGTGCGGGATCGACGAGGGGTCCGGTGCGCCGGAGCGGCCTCGGGCTCGGGCACGGGCGCCGCCGGGTACGCGTCGATGATATCCACCATGGTCGCTGGAGCACCGAAACACACTACGAGAGCGAGTGGCTCTTCCTCCCGGCGGCGTCAAGCGGCCAGCCGCTTACAGGAGGCGCTTCCGGCGACGAACGGCGCGAGGAGCTTGCGCTATGGAGGCGATGCGATCTGGCCGCCGCCGGCGGGAGAGGGATTAGGGTAGGGAGCGCAGGAAGGATTGGGGACTGGGGAGAGCACGGGTGGGCGGGAGGATTTTAATGTGAGAGAAAGGCTCAGTTTTTTTTGTCGCTCTCTCCCTCTCGTCAGCTTCCTCTTCCGCTCTTGGTGAGTGAGTTGGTGTGCACGTCTCTGCCCTGCGCGGCGAGAAATGGCGGCCACGGGCGGGATGGACGGATGGATGTCTGCGCGCGGCTTGACGATCCTGAGATTCGGTGGATTCAGTTCGTCGCGGGCCGCTCAATTCAACCTGCGCGGCCGGAGGGAGAAGACGAACACGAGGAGGAAGAAGAAGGTGAGGAGGAGGCGGCGGCGGCTTCAAGGTGCAGGCCGCAGCTGCGCCCACAGAAATTGAAATTGAAAAATGGCAGTTCCCTCCTCAATTTGGCGGCATCTTGAAATACATCAGAGTAATGATGATGACGTTACTAGTTATTTAATTTGATGATGTTTACAGTTGGTAAAATATGTCGTATGTACCCACTACCCAACCCATTGAGAGACGTTACAGTGGTCAAAAAATGGTGACGCCAAAAATCATTGTTTTCGCGAAAAAAAACTGCACGGTGTGTCAATCGTCTCCCCATCAGAACCGGATTAGTTCATGTGGCCAGAAGATTAAGGGTTTGGTCCTGTAAATTTTGCACTAATAAAGAATCTTTTGGAGTTCACCGTCCCGGAAATTTAAGAGCCAAGTTTTAGCCTCTAGGCACACAAGGTTAGCAAGAGTAGATATGGACAAGACTACTAGTCTCCTTCTCTTTCACATTATAAGACGTTTTGCTATTTTTAGATACATAACTTTTATTATGCACTTAGATACAGAGTACAAGAAATATACATATAAAAGCCAAAATGTCTTATAATTTGAAATTGAGAGAGTATAGCATATAAATTTTCTTGTGCTATCTTTTTTCTACAAATTGTCATGGGATAATTATTCGTCTTAATTATGATAGAGGTACATGGCAAAGACTTCCACGCTGTTTATATCTTATGAAACGATGCGCATCGCGGATTTGTATCATGACTAAGGAGATGTACTAATATATTGAAGTTTCTTTTCTTTGGGATTGAAAGAAAGACGAGAGCACGCATTGCCCGTGGGTTGTAATCAGATTTTAGCGGATCAATGACCCTAAATTTTCTATAGAAGCTTGGGGAGCAGGAGGCATGGTCTCACTTTATTTCACAAAATATAGGTGCTCATAAACGATGTAGTAAGCAGTATTTACTATCAGTAGAGTTACGGCGCACCCTGGATCCCTGTTCTCGACCTCGACACATCCTGTCCCTCCTCTCCTCATCTGCCTGCTTCTTCCTCTCATGTCCCACCCTTCTCGCCAGTGTGCATGCTTTCAGGGCACTCCTTCCCGTAGCCTCTCTCTAGCAGTCCCTCCTGTCAAGTACCCACTTCATGTCATGGGCTTCCCCTTTCTTGACTCATGCCATCGTATAGGTATCACCTGGTGTTTCCCCAATTACCCAACTGGGAAGTTCCTATCCTATTTGATTTTATTATCCTGAGTTTTCCAAGGTAGCAAATAGCACTGCTAAAAAAAAGGTTTGTAGCAACGGCTCAATTTTTTTTTTGTAGGGACGGCTGTTGATGGAGCCGCTCCTATAATGGGCGTGCTCGGGACCCACGAGACCAGCCACCTCTATAAATGACACAGTAGGGGCGGCTGGTGATACGAGCCGCTCCCTAGAAATGGGTCGATTTGTAGGGACGGCTCACTCACCAGCCGCCCCCGATGTTGAGATTTATAGGGGCGGCTCAATAACCAGCCGCCCCTACAAATGCTGCACGTAAGGAATCAAATAACCAAACAAATAAATACTCGGCTTCAGCTTATCGTTCCATAGGCTTCTTCTCACCCCTCCGTTCTCTTCTTCGCTTTCTCCCTCCCTCGCTCTCCAGACGCCGACAGGGCGATGGCCGCTGGCGCGTGCGGCGCGGCAGCTGCGGCCGCCCCCTCCTCTTCCTCCTCCCCCCTCGCGTCGTCCCGGCCGGCCCCCCACCACTGGCTCCCCGTGCGAGGCGCTGGTGGCGCGACGGCGCCCCCCGGCTGCTGCGCTCGGGAGCGCCGACCACCGTCGTCGCCCCCCGGCGAGGTCACCTCCTCCGAACGCTACGGCCTTCTCTCTGGCCCCTGAGCTGGCACGTCGACCTGGGCGGATGGCCCCAGACGCGGCCACGCGCGTCCTAGGGTTTGGACGCCCATCGGCGCGTACGCCACACCGCCGCCGCGATGCCCAGTTCTTCGTCGTGGCCTTCACCGGCAACAAGCACCCAGGTATGCCGGCCCCTTCGTTTTCCTTCCTGCTGCCCGGAACCGAGCACCCAAACCCTAACTAAGTTGGCTATCTGCTTCGTTTCCCTTCCTGCTTCTTTACATGAACCGACCACTGGACTGAGCATTGCTGGTGAAGGGCACGACGAAGAACTAGGCACCGCGGCGGCGGCGTGGCATACGCGCCGATGGGCGACCAAACCCTAGGACGGTGTGGCCGCGCTGGGGGCCATCCGCCTATGTCGACGTGCCAGCTCTGGGGCCAGAGAGAAGGCCATGGCGTTCGGAGGAGGCGACCTCGCCGGGGGGGCGACGATGGTGGTCGGCGCTCCCGAGCACAGTGGCGGGGGGGAGCCAGCGGTGGGGGGCCGGCCAGGACGACGCGAGGGGGGAGGAGGAAGAGGAGGGGGCGGTCACAGCTGCCGTGCCGTGCGCGCCAACGGCCATCGCACTGTCGGCGTTGGGAGAGCGAGGGAGGGAGAAAGCGAAGAAGAGAACGAAGGGGTGAGAAGAAGCCTCTAGAACGACAAGCTAAAGCCGAGTATTTATTTGTTGAGTTATTTGATTGCTTACGTGCAGCATTTGTAGGGGCGGCTGGTTATTGAGCCGCCCCTATAAATCTCAACATCGAGGGGCGGCTAGTGAGTGAGTCGCCCCTACAAATCGACCCATTTCTAGGGGCGGCTCGTATCACCAGCCGCCCCTACTATGTCATTTGTAGGGGCGGCTGGTCTCGTGGGTCCCGAGCACGCCCACTATAGGGGCGGCTCCATCCCAGCCGCCCCTACAAAAAAATTGAGCCGTTGCTACAAACCTTTTTTGTAGTAGTGATTTCTAGTTGCAACTTGCATCCCTAGCTACCCTCTCCTCTAAGAATATTGGGGATTAGAGATCATATATGGAAAACCCCAAGGCCCTAACCCTAACCACCTCCATCATCGTCATCATATTCGAACACGTGGGGTGCCATGGGTTATCCAATCATTTGCATCACAAAGTCTCGATGGCATCCATTGTGAAGTTTTCTAATACTAGTATCTTTGTTTTTTAGAACCATATATATATTGGCATTGTCCCAACTTCATATAGAAAGCAATTTTTTTGCTGGGATACCAGCTTATAGGGTTTGGTCCACAAACTTATGAAACAAAACACTAGTAGAGAACAGACCTTTGATCCTCAGCCAAAATGGGCTCTAGTCCCGGCATTTTTTGCGCTCGGGACTAGAGATACCTTTAGTCCTGGTTGGTGGCTCCAACCGGGACTAAAGGTCCATCCCAACGGCTATTGCGCCAGACAGAGATGGCAGGGACCTTTAGTCCCGGTTGGAGCCACCAACCGGGACTAAAGGTAGACTTTTACTCCCGGTTGGTGGCTCCAACTGGGACTAAAGGTCTCTGCCACCTCTGTCTGGCGCAGGAGCCGTTGGGAGGGACCTTTAGTCCCGGTTGGAGCCACCAACCGGGACTAAAGGTCCCCCCTTTATATATCGGCCGTCTCCTTCTTCCTCCCCGAGCCCGAGCTCAGCACATTTTGAAGCTCACTACACTAGTGTTCTTGCTTCCTCCCTCCATTGTTCCTCCATCCATTCTTCGATTCCTCCGTCGATTCTTCAGTTGTAAAGGTTACCAATCTCATACTCTCATTTTTCACCATTGTCTTATCTTATTTTGTTCACTATATATATATTGTTCTTTATTATGGTTTTTTTCATTTGTAAGCAATTTGAGCTCAAAATCACTTTAAGCTTGCATATTTACATTTGTAGCTATTAAAAACTAGTATTCACTGTTCATTTGTAGCATGCATAGCACACTTCATTGTTTAGAGATATAGAGAATTTTAGAGTTCTTTAATTTTATTTGTTTATAAAATGATAAATTTATAGTGTATTAAAAAATGAGTATAGGGACTAGTGCCTCCGACTGGTATGACAGATGTAATGCAAGGCCATGTAATAGAAAGCAAATCCATTCTCTTTTGACGATACGCCCGAACAGCCGGGCCTGACAGATTTGGTGGTTGAACAGGTCTATCGACCGTCGCTGTGCGACTGTACGACAAAGAACGGCATCGATTGACCATAGTATTTTATTGTCCGGAGTCCGGTCCGGGGTGCAATGCAATGCAATGACAATTGACAATGCGTTGCTAGGTCAAAATATGGTCATTTCTATGGACTCCGCGACTAAACATTTTATTTTAATTTTTTATGAAATGAAAAACTTAGAAAATAGCTAGAAAATTATAGAAAATCCGTACTAGTTGAACTTGCGGACCGTGTTCAGCTCGGCGAGCATGTTCTCTACCGAGCGGTAACAGACATCAAGGAGGAGCTTTGATTCTACGAGGGAGAGCGGCAACGGTCGTGGAAGACCGTGTTCCCTTCCTCGTAGAATCGGAGCTCTTCCTTGACCAAGTATGGTGTCGTCCAGTGGAGAAATGCTCACCGAGATGATCACGTAAGCAAGGTCAACTAGTATGGATGGTTATTTATTAAAACATGTTTTTGAGCTATAAATCCTGCTGGCCGTCTTCTTCCTCCCCGAGCCCGCCCGAGAGCTTAAGTTCAAATTTAAGCAGTGTTCTTGCTCTTTCTCCATCCATTCTTCGATTCCTCCATCGATTTCTTCGATTCCTCCGTCGATTCTTCGGTTCTAAAGGTTACCAACTTCATACTCTCATATTTCATCATTGTCTTATCCCATTTTGTTCACTATATATATATGGTTCTTTATTGTGGTTTTTTTCATTTGTAAGCAATTTGAGCTCAAAATCACTTGAAGCTTGCATATTTACATGAAGAAAGGTTAAAGTAGCTAGTTGAACTAGCGGACCGTGTTCATTTCGGCGAGCATGTTCTCTGCCGAGTGGTAACGGACGTCAAGGAGGAGCTTTGATTCTATGAGGGAGAGCGGCAACGGTCGTGGAAGACCGTGTTCCCTTCCTCGTAGAATCGGAGCTCTTCTGTGGCCAAGTACGGTGCCATCCGGTGGAGAAATGCTCGCCGAGATGATCACGTAAGCAAGGTCAACTAGTACGGATGGTTATTTATTCACACGTCCTGATATCGTCGCAGTAGTCTATCAATCACCGTACCCAAACGTAGTATATATATAAATATAAACGATAATTGATTGTTATGTGTGTACACTCTCATTCTTCTGTTAATTTGCGGAAATATCATGTGAATTACTTACCTGCCGCAGTAAAAGATGAGAACACAATGACCATTAAAAATATCATTGTTTAGAGATATAGATAATTTTATAGTTTCTTAATTTTATTTGTTTATAAAACGAGAAATTTATAGTGTATTAAAAATGAGTATAGAGAGTAGATGGCAACTGCTTCCGGGTCCTTGGCCTCTCATGGGTTTCCAAAGCGACTTAGGCCAGGCCTCCCTCTCATTCCATGCGGCAAGTGTCGTGATGAGACGAAGATTGTGATGGAGTACCGAGTGAAGATGGAGGGTCCCAACAAGGATCGTATCTTCTACAAGTGTCCGGATCGCAATGTGAGTTATTTTATTGTATTTAATGATTATGGTTAGTTTATACCTATTTTCATGATGGTTGTGATTAAAGTTCTAATTTTTTGTTTTAATTTCAGTGGGATGGCAATGGACGATGTTCAGGCTTCTACTGGGAGGAAGAGTATGTTGAACTCATGCAAAAATATCTTGCACAACAGGCAGATACGCGGCTAATGAGGCAGTGACCCAGCCGAAGAAGCCTAAAGATGTTGCACAATCGGGGGATCTGTCTATTTTAGTTGAGATTGGTCGCGAAATCCTTGTGCTCCTGAAATGTATTTTAGCTTTAGTTCTTTTAGTGGTAGTTGGGATTGTCTATATTATAGCGATGCTTTCATAAATTTGTACCTTTTGTGGTGGCACACATGTTGTATAAATAATTAATTATGATCTAGGTTTTAATATGGTATTTATGTCATGTAATGCAGATGAACCGGCATTGGATGTACAATGCTGATCGCCGCTCCCAAGAGTTCATTGACGGCGTGCATTCTTTGTTACGTGCGGCCGAGGCAAACAAACACGACGGTTTCATGTGCTGCCCATGTGCCATATGTAAGAATACGGTGGAATATCCTTGCTCAAGGACTCTTCATTCACACTTGTTCAAGTCGGGTTTCATGCCAAACTATATTTGTTGGACGAAGCATAGAGAAACCGGCGTTGTAATGGAAGAAGGTGAAGAAGAACAATGGGATGACAATGATATTATTCCCGATGGTGTGTGCTTCAATGATACTGCAATGGGAGAAGCTGAAGAAGAGGTAGCCACAGAAGATGAGCCTGCTGATGATCTTTGTCAGGTCATTCATGACGCACAAAGAGAATGTGAAAGTGAAAAGGAGAAGATCAAGTTCGAGCGGATGCTAGAAGTTCACAAGAAATTGTTGTACCCAACTTGTGATGCAGGGCAGAAAAAGTTGAGAACCACACTAGAATTGCTGCAATGGAAGGCAAAGAATGGTGTATCTAACAAGGGATTTGGAGAGTTACTAAAAATCCAAAAGAAGATGCTTCCGATGGACAATGAATTGCCCGCCACTACCTACGAAGCAAAACAAGTTGTCTGTCCTATGGGGCTAGAAATTGAGAAGATACATGCATGTCCTAATGACTGCATCCTGTACCGTGGCAAAGAGTACGAGAAATTGGATGCATGCCCGGTATGCCATGCATCGCGGTATAAGATCAGGCGAGATGACCCTAGTGATGTTGAGGGCGAACATCCGTGGAAGAAAATCCCTACCAAGGTTATGTGGTATGCTCCTATAATACCATGCTTGAAACGTCTGTTCAGAAACAAAGAACATGTAAAATTGTTGCGATGGCACAAAGAAGATCGTAAGGTAGACAATATGTTGAGACACCCTGCTGATGGGTCCCAATGGAGAGCAATCGACAGAGAATTCCCAGAGTTTGCAAATGACGCAAGAAACTTAAGGTTTGCTTTAAGTACAGATGGTATCAATCCTTTTGAAGAGCAGAACAGTAGTCATAGCACTTGGCATGTTACTCTAAGTATCTACAACCTTCCTCCTTGGTTATGCATGAAGCGGAAGTTCATTATGATGCATGTGCTCATCCAAGGCCCGAAGCAACCTGGCAATGACATCGATGTGTACCTGAGACCACTTATTGACAAACTTCTCATTTTGTGGAATAAAGAAGGTGTACGTGTGTGGGATGAGTACAAACAGGAACACTTTGATCTGCGAGCATTGTTGTTCGTAACAATCAATGATTGGCCTGCTCTAAGTAATCTTTCAGGACAGTCAAACAAGGGATATAATGCATGCACACACTGCTTCGGTGATATTAGAGGTGTATTTTTGAAAAAATGTCGAAAGGTCGTGTACCTTGGCCATCGTCGATTTCTTCCTGCAAATCACCCCGTAAGAAAGAAAGGCAAGCATTTTAAAGGGAAGGTAGACCACCTGACCAAGCCTCGCAACCGAACTGGTGAGGATGTACTCGATATGGTCAATGATGTGAAAGTCGTCTTTGGAAAAGGACATGGCAGCCAACCTGTTTTGAACGACGCTAACGGTCACGCACCCATGTGGAAGAAGAAGTCCATATTTTGGGACCTACCCTATTGGCAAGTCCTAGAGGTCCGCAGCTCGATCGACGTGATGCACCTGACGAAGAATCTTTGTGTGAACCTGCTAGGCTTCATGGGTGTGTATGGAAAGCCTAAGGACACATTTGAAGCACAACAGGACCTGCGTTGTTTAAGAGAAAGAGACAACCTGCATCCAGAGAAGACAGATGATGGACGCCATTACTTACGTCCTGCTAGCTACACTCTAAGCAAAGAGGAGAAGGAAATCATGTTTGAATGCTTAAACAACATCAAGGTACCATCTGGATTCTCCTTGAATATAATGGGTATTATAAATGTGCCATAGAAGAAATTCTGTAACTTAAAGTCCCATGACTGTCACGTTCTCATGACGCAATTACTTCTAGTTGCATTAAGAGGAATTCTACCTCCAAATGTACGTCTAGCCATCGTGATGCTATGTGCATTCCTCAATGCAATTTCTCAGAAGGCAATTGATCCAACTAATCTAGCTAAACTATAGAATGATGTGGTTCAATGTCTCATTAGCTTTGAGTTGGTGTTCCCTCCTTCCTTCTTTGATATCATGACACACCTCCTAGTTCACCTAGTCAAGGAGATTTTCATTCTCGGTCCTGTGTTCCTACACAACATGTTCCCCTTAGAGAGATTCATGGGAGTCCTGAAGAAATATGTTCACAACCGTGCTCGCCTAGAAGGAAGCATCATCAAGGGCTATGGAACAGAAGAGGTCATTGAGTTCTGTGTTGACTTTATTCCCGACCTTGACTCGATTGGTGTTCCTCAATTGAGACATGAGGGAGACTAAGCGGAAAGGGGACACTAGGGAGGAAAACATATATTGGTACGGAGGATGATTATTTCAATAAAGCGCACTACACAGTTCTACAGAACTCCTCTTTGGTAGATCCGTATATTGAGACACATAAGGATCTCTTACGATCCGAGTTTCTAGCGAAGACTGAAGCTTGGATTACACATAAGCACATGGAAACTTTCGGCGGTTGGTTACGAAAAAAATGTCAAGGTGATGAGAGCATCCATGAGCAACTGTATTTATTGGCTATGCAACAATCATGGCATATCATAACATACAAAGGGTACGAGATAAATGGGAACATATTCTACACAGTAGCCCAAAATAAAAGGAGTACCAACCAAAACAGTGGTGTCCGCATAGATGCCACAGACCCGAATAGAAATAAGCAGACATATTATGGCCACATAGATGAAATATGGGAACTAGAATATGCACCTACTTTGAAGATCCCATTGTTCAAGTGCTAATGGGTCAAGGTGACCAGAGGCGGGGTAACAGTAGACAACGAGTATGGAATGACAACAGTAGACCTTAGTAATATTGGGTACAAAGACGAACTATTCGTCCTTGCCAAGGATGTGAATCAGGTGTTCTATGTCAATGATATGTCTACCAAACCAAAAAGAGGGAAAAACGATAATGACTCAACCAAAGAGCCAAAGCGCCACATAGTTCTTTTAGGGAAAAGAGTTATCGTGGGAATTAAGGACAAGTCGGACATGTTAGAAGATTATGAAAAGTATGACCGAATTCCGCCCTTCAAAGTGAATAAAGACCCTAGCATCTTGGTAAATGATGAGGACACTCCATGGTTACGACGCGATCATAACCAAGGGACATACATAAAGAAGAAGTTCACTGCTGTGCCCACTTGATGATATAGTGATTTAATGTAGTGTGTGTTTGAGATATTATGTAATAATTGTGAATTCAGATGTTTATTATGTCGTGTTTCAAATTAAATCAATGTTTGATTTGGTGGGATTTCTCTCTCGAAAAGTTAAATTAGGATATTGAGTGATGAAAGATTAAAATATTAACGTTAAAATGATGTGAAAACAAATTTCCTGTCCAAAACCAATAGTTTTAATAATTTTAATTAAACACTACATTTTTGCATTAACGAAATAATAAATATTAGTTACATTATGTTTTATAATTATAACAAAAAATAAAAAAAGTTAGGTTATAGATTTTTCCTATGTGCAATAAAGAAAAAGAAAATCCATATTTTTAACAAAATAATTTTATGCCTTTTATTTAATTTACTATGTATTTAACAAGAAAATCCATATTTGTATTAAAAAATTTGCTCAAAACAGGCGGGAAACGAAACTGCAGCCCACCTTTACTCCCGGGTGGGAAGCCCACCTGGGAGTAAAGATGGGCTGCAGTTTCGTGGCCCGCAAAAAAAACCCTTTTACTCCCGGTTGGTAATACGCACCGGGAGTAAAGGACCTTTACTCCCGGCTGGTGGCAGGCACCGGGAGTAAATCTCCCTGGTATATATATAACCGCCAGTGCCTGGCGCAGATCGATCCCCTCCTCTTCTTCCTCGTCGAACACCGCCGCCCTTTCTCTCTTCTTCCTCGCGCCGCCGCCGATTCGTCTTCCCCTGCGCATCAGCCTGCCCCCGTGACACCGGAGCCCGCGCCTCGCCTCGTGCGGCCCTCCACTGCCGATGACCTCGCGCCGATGACCTCGTGCGGCCCTCCACCACGCGCGCCCGTGGCCCTCCACCGCGCCCGCCCGAGGTGAGTTCTCTTGGCTTTCGTCGTGCATGGTGAAATGGCGTCAGTGAGGGCCCGTGCATGGTTGGGGTCTTTTGCTGCTTGTCGTCCATAGCGGAGGAGCCATCAGCTGCTGCCGTCGTCTTAGGGCAACGGCATGCCATGGTTGTCAGTTTCAACAATCATAACGGTGGCGTTATTTAATTTGACAATAGTGGTCTAATTATACGATCAAAACTTGAAAAGTCATGTAATATATGTTATTGATTGACAATAAACGAAATGTTGCTAATAACATCACACTCAAACTATCATTTTTTAATAATACAATATATGTTGAAACTTAATTATCATGTCATTATTTTTCATGTTGTAAAGAACGAACATGATGCTAGTTTTTTATCAAAAAAAAAAGAAAAGCAGAACATGCAATGGAATGACACGGATGCTTCTCACATCACAGTTTGATTGTGGCCATCCCCATGACCGATAGCGTAGTCATGAGCAAGCTATTCTCGTGGCCTGTCGCCATGCCCCTGCAGCGCGCATGGCCTCCACAGGTCGGAGCTCATGCATGCGGGATTGACGCAACACTAAACAAGGAAAGATATAACAGACTACATAATCACTTAGCTAGCTGAAACTTGCAACATCACGACATCACGCACCGACGACACCGCCCCGGCCTGCCTCATGTCGTCGTCGTCAGCACACCGGCCTGCCTCACGTCGTCGTCGTCAGCACACCGACCACCACGTCGACACGTATATATACGTCATTTGTATTCATATGCATGTATATATATGTCGCGGAGCACCGCCGCCCTCGTTCGCCTATGCGTTTCTATGTATACGGCGGAGCACCGCTGCCCTCGTTCACCCATGTGTACAAACATATATACGGCGGAGTGGAGCACCGCCACTCTCGTCACACCGCCCTCTCTTGCGGCCTAGTTGATCAACATTCGTATTACGTGTCAGCATAAAGATATATTGTAGTTAATAAAGTGACTATGTTTAGTTTAAGATATATGATGAATGACTACATGGTTCACATGGTACATAGGATCACAACATCACGCACCGACACCGCCCCGGCCCGCCTCACGTCGTCGTCGTCAGCACGCCGGCCCGCCTCACGTCGTCGTCGTCAGCACACCGGCCACCGCGCCGACACGTATATATACGTCATTTGTATTCATATGCATGTATATATACGTCGCGGAGCACCGCTGCCCTCGTTCGCCCATGTGTTTCTATGTATACGGCAGAGCACCGCTGCCCTCGTTCACCCATGTGTACAAACAAATATACGGCGGAGTAGAGCACCGCCACTCTTGTCACACCGCCCTCTCTCACGGCCTAGTCGATCAACATTTGTATTATCGTTATCGTTAACGCTAAACAATCACACCAGGGCGAATTGCGTCGGTGACTAGGGCGAACCGCGTTGTTGATGTCACTGGCGTGGTTCGCCCTAGTCACCGACGCAATTCACCCTCGGCCATTTATGTATAGCCCTAATTTGCCCTAGTATCAACGCAGTTTGCCCTAGTGTGGCGAATTGCGTCCGTGACCGAGGGGCAAGATTTAATAATGCATATTGTTCGTAGATTTTACGCATGTAAGCAAATATTTGACGTACTATATATTGGTTTTGTTTTTTGAAGCTAGATGGCCGACCCGAGAAACATGGATGAGGAGGAGTTGATGATGAATTTGATCAACACTAGCACTCAAGTTACCGGCGATGATGGTGCTAAAAATAACATGCAAGAGGATGCAGATGACGGGAGTCAGTACTTAGCTCTTGAACAAAATGAGCAACAACATATTGGCCAAGGATATATTTTTTATTATTAGCTATGTATATTATCATATGTCTTATGTGTGCTCATGACATTAAAAATAATGTTTATGTTTTGTAGCCCTCTAGATCGACATCAACAACTACAACGAAGGGTAAAAATGTTTGAGGTCCCAAAAAGCCATTGGAGGGCCGCTTCATCATCTCAGAGTTCAATGTGGATACAGGCGAACCGGGGGGGGGGGGCAAATAAAATGAAATTCATGCACCACTGTGGTTACCTTGTACGGGACCGGCTCCCGATCAGTACCCGCGAATGGAAGAAGAAGACCAATGCTCCTCATATCAGTTTTGTCTCCGATCGTGACAAGACGTTAATTTGGAATGATGTCTTGGAACATTTCACACTCCAAACAGATGGTTATGATGATATAATAGATGGTGATGAATTGAAGGAGCGAGTTAGGGATTGGGCAATGAAGAAGATGGCCACCCAGTTTCAGACTTGGAAGAAACACCTATACACGACGTATGTCAAGAAGAACATAGCACTAGATTTTACTGTCCCAAGCCCGATCTCAAAGCAGAGGCCCTATTAGGATGAGTTTGTACAGTACAAGACGTCAGAAGAGGGTGTGAGTTGGGTGATAAAGAACCAACGTAATGCCCAATAGAAGGCATACCACCATAACTTGGGATCAGGTGGCTACCCGACTGCCATTAAGAAGTGGAACAAAATAGAAGCAGACCTTCTTGCCAAGGGTATCACACCAGAATCACTCGAGTGGGGAGAGCGTGCAAAGAATTGGTTTTTCACTCATGGGGGAACACTGGACCAGGAGACAGGGAAGTGCGTTTATGGCGCAAGACTACAAGAAGCAGCAGAAAGATTGTTTTATGCTCAGAGAGCTACTGCTAGTGGTGCGTTCAGGCCCAACAAAGAGAAGGTTGATCTGACATACGCCATCGGGACTATTGAACACGGTGGCCGAACTAGAGGCAAAGGAAGTGTCTCGTGGGAGCATGGATTCCCTCAGGACAGACCTTCCTATAGAAGCCGTCAGAGAAAGAAGGAAGAAGAGGCACAGCGGCTCTAGAGGTTGGAGGAAGCGGTGCGTGAAGCACAGGAGCGGGAAAAAAACCTTGAAGCGAGAATGTAGGAGGAAATCAGAAGGCAAGTGCAAATAGCAGTGAGTGCAAGCAAGCAGACATCAGAGCCAGGAATCAACATTAGTCAATCTGTTCAGTTGAAAAGCAGCTGCGCTTCCATAGAGATACCAAATCAAGGGGACACAGGACTGCGCTTCCCTGTGGATGATGTCACTGAACCTTGTACATCGTGTGAGCTACACATTCTGAAGGGGAATTCCACAATCAAGGTGGCTATCGGTCTTGTTAATCCTATCGACCGAACCAAGACACCAAGGATTCATGGGAATATAATCAAAGAAGGATATGCTACCATCTCGGTAGATAAAGCTAAAAAAGGTTTTAGTGATTTGCCTCTTGACATTCCTGGAGGTGATGGCAAGAAGACTCTAGGAGAAGCAGAGAAGGCATTCATTCTATGGTGCAAGCACTACATCATCATTCCCGGGATGTCGCCTCCACCTCCTCCTGAACTACCTCACCATAGGTGCGGATGAAAACACTACATCATTAATTTATATTGGCTTAAATAATTAACAATCAACTCATAATAATATGTCATTCCTTTTTTTGTAGCAGATCCTCCCCCAACCTAAATCCAATTGTTCAATCGCCAGATGATCATAGTGCTCTGTATGATGACAATGTGTTGGAAGGTGAGGCTGCATCCACACCATCTCCAAGGAGGTCTCCAACGCCGCAGCCGCCACCTCCAAGGAGGTCTCCAATGCCGCTGCCACCACCTCCAAGGAGGTATCCAACGCCTCCCCCGCCCCCGCCTACCAAGAAGCCAAGTACTAGCAAGAGGCTAGCCCCACAAACGAAGAACCAGTCCCCGCCGGCAAAGAAAGCCACCGTGAAACCAAGGGCTATTCCCAAAATAATATTTGAAGGAAAGGAAGAAGTAATTGATGCATATAAAAAAAGATATGTCCAGATTCTATGACAAACTTAAAAAGAATCAAGAAGCAAGGAGAAACCCAAAGAAACCGTACTTCTTCGTAGCTCCAGATATTCTAAGAAAAAGGTGGCTTCTTACTAGCAACAACAGCGGGAATATCGTAAGCCGTCCAAATCAACGTTAACGGACTATGACCGCACTCTCACCAAGTCAATTGAGGCGTCACAGAAAAAGAAGCGGGCAGGGAAAAGAGTTGCACAACTCGGACAACAATCGCACCAATCAGCCCCCCGCTAGTTGTTGGTAATGAATATGGTTCGAATTTAGGATTAATGCATCAGGCAAACATACATCTGGATGTCGATTTGGATCACCTTGGTGAATTTATTGATGAGACTGGTCTCGACCTTTACCAGATGTTTGGTGATGGAAACATTGAGAGTGCGGCGGAGGTTGATATTTGGAAGAAAAAATTTGTACTAGGCCAGAGTCTATACAACCCTCAATCCTTATGTGATCTGGGGACGCAAACGTACCTGCTAAACAAGTGGTACATGCAGGCATCTACCGGTGGAGACTTCTGCGTTGGTGTCAGAATTAGAGACGAACATTGGTTCCGTGGCGATGATGTTATGTATGTTGACTTTGCAGAATTTCATCAACTATGCCACCTGACCTCTCTGGACAAAGTTATCATTAGCTGCTATTGCCTGTAAGTAATAATTCTTTCGATCTATTATTAAACTCATCATATGTGTGTATATGCATATAAATTATCCTAACAAGTACTATATATATGCAGATTTACAATGATAGAGCTCAGAAAGGAAGGTGTCAGGTACCTTAGAATGGGGTACCCCGAGCGAACGATCAAAAGGGTCGCTAAAGTCCCATCAAAATATAAAGCTAGAAGGTAAGCCGTGGGCCCCTCACCCGCCACGACCGAACCCACTGGGCCCCCCTCCTCCTCCTCGCCTCGAGCCTCGAGTAGGAGGTCTCGGCATCCTGACATGATCTTCGCCTCACGTGAGGCTCTCCACGGAAGGCCTCGGCAGGGGGTGCATTCTCCGTATCGCGCGAGGCCTCTCGTGGCATGCCTCGGCAAGGAGTCCAATCTCTGTCTCGCACGAGGCCTCATTCTCCGTCTCGCTCGAGGCCTCATTCTCCATGTCGCTCGAGGCCGGCTTGCCCGCAGTCCATCGCCCCCCGCCTCGACTAACCCTCCCGACAGCGCGTCATGTCTCATTAATGCTTCAACCACTCCCACAATCTCAGCCGGATGATGGCTCAACACCATGGAATGACCGACGGGACCCGAGGTCGCATCAGCACCATACCGGCTGGGACAGGGTACGGCGGGGATTACCGGCCACTGTGTCCTAACGCTGTGCCCATGATCAGCCGCCCACTCGAGGCCTCGGCACTGTACACCAAGGTCTCGGCTATCTTGAGGTTCGCGCCTGCCGAGACCCCTCCACTACGGTGCAGCCTTGGCACCGACCAAGTCTCGGCCTCACACACAATCCATCCACAGTGGTTTGCACGTTCATCGCCATACCCACTCCGAGGTAGTCTAAGGGCACCCATGATGCACAGGATCAGATGGGACGACCATGCCGCCCCAGTGCTCCAAGGACGGACCACTCCGACGACCACGCCGCCACAGGAATAGGCTACAGGGTCCGAACACGCCACCTCTGTTCACACGACACCGTATAGTTAGCTCATGTACCGTCCATGTCCTCCCTTCAGGCTATAAAAGGAGAGGACTTGGACCGTTTTAGGGGGACGAAGAAGAACACCTTGTAACACACACACACACACACACATCCCGGCCGCTGAAGAGCAACGTCTCAGACGGTCCATACGACACCTTGCCGAGACCTGGGACTAGTTCCCTCTCTCCCCTAGCTTGTAACCCCCTACTACGAGCACTTCGATGCAAGGAATACAAGATCGACCTCTCAGACTGGACGTAGGGCCTCGATTGCCTGAACCAGTATAAACCTTGTGTCTCTTTGCATCACCATCCGGAATTGGGAGCACGCAGAACAAATTCACTGGTTGGTTGAGGACCCCCCGGTCCAAAACACCGATAGTTGGCGTGCCAGGTAGGGGCCTCTGTGTGTCAGTTTTGTCATCCCAACAGGTTCCGGATGGCAGACCCCGTACGACCATTGCGTCTCGGCACCATGGTTTGGTTCGGGAGCCTAGAGTTCATGTCTCTAGGGCATGAGTACGACATGGTACTCCTCACTCCTCGAGCCCCACCATCCGACGATGAAGGTACGCACTGGCAGCCTAGGCGCAGGCGGTGCCCGGGTGGCCGCTCTCACCACGCCCGCCAGGCACGACACGAGCAAGGCCACCCCGACGCTACGCGAATCCAGGGCAGCACGCCACCCCCCGCCGATATCCTATGACCAGCTATTAGCACAGGGTCCCTGGCTGGGGACCTGTCTAGCCTGAGCTTGGACAAAGGAAAATCACCGGTGGCACACGGCGATGCCCAGTCGTCAAGCTCCGCTCCACCACTCCCTGAGAACCGACCCCGGTGGAGTAGAATCTGGCGACGGCACCATCCCCATACCCCTTTGGGTTGAGAAATGCTACCGCCTCTTACGCCTACGCTTACACTGCCGCTCACGAGCATCCCTCAGAACACCGCCAACGCTTTGCTCTCGACCTGAGCACCCACGCCGACTCCTCGGATGAGGACGAGGCATGGCCTGGAGTGGATTTCTCTGGACTCCATGACCCTAGGGCTTTGCGCCAGTTCTTGGCCGCAAGTGACTACTGCTTTGGCTACTCCGACTCCGACGACGAAGGCACCTACGACCCCACTCGCGAGTGTTTTCACATCGGGCTCGGGATGCCGAGGGCGGGCGAAGAGGATGAGGGGGCAGGTAGCCGTTCCCCGCTTTGCCCAGGTGCAGGCGCCGCCACACCTCCACACGCCGTCCTGCCGGCCGCACGAAATGAGAACGTCGCTCTTGCGCGACCTCAGCGCCCAGACCTAGAACAGCTCTGTGAGCTCTAGGCCAAGGTCGAACAAGACCAACTCCTTCTGCAGCAGCTTCGAGACTCTCTTGAACAAGAACTGTGAGGTCGCGGTGAAGGAGGGGGAGCCCGACGGAGGGCCCATGATGTGCATCACCGCATCCATGATGACAAAGGGAGTGAGCAACCCCTAGTCTTCAATCGCGCTAGCCAGAACGTCGCAGATGCGGCAATGCTGGTCCGCGCAATGCCTGAGCCTTCTACCACGGAGGGGCGGCGGGTCCACGGTGAGCTCTAGGATCTCCTAGAGACCACCGCGGTTCAGCAGGCCGAGAGTTCCGCCTCCCAACGACACGGGGGCACCTCGAACCTACCCACGGCACTACCTCGGTAGGACAGGGAAGCCCTGGCTCATCCCAAGCCCAACCGAGTGCCGATAGCCCACAGGGTCCCCGTGCTTCTAGACCGCCTCGGCAATCGACACGAGGTATAGGGAGACCATGTGGTGGTTAGTAGGCGACGACGCCACAACAATGAGGGGCCCGCTCGGGGCTACCACCCACACCGAGGCAGTCGCTACGACAGCGGGGAGGACCGCAGTCCTTCCCCTGAACCGCCAGGCCCCGGGTCTTTAGCAGGGCCATCCGCGCTGCTCTTTTCCCCGTTCAGTTCTGGCAACCAGCCAATCTCATGAAGTACAGCGGTGAGACCAACCCTGAACTCTAGCTTGCCGATTACCGCCTGGCCTGCCAGCTAGGTGGCGCGGACGATGACCTGCTCATCATCCGCAACCTCCCTTTGCTCTTGTTAGACTCAGCATGAGCCTGGCTCGAGCACCTTCCTCCCTCGCAAATCCACGACTAGCGTGACTTGGTTAGGGTCTTCGTCGGGAACTTCCAGGGCACATACGTGCGCCCTGGGAACTCCTGGGATCTTAAGAGCTGTTGCCAGAAGCCGGACGAGTCTCTCCGAGACTTCATCCGGCGCTTCTCCAAACAGTGCACCGAGTTGCCTAGCGTCGGCGACTCAGAGATCGTCCAGGCTTTCCTCTCCGGTACCACTTGTCGGGACTTGGTTCGAGAGTTAGGTTGGAACATGCCATGCTCCTCGACATCGCCACCAGCTTTGCCTTGGGTGAAGAGGCTGTTGGAGCCATCTTCCCCAACACCGACACCAAGGGTAAGTGGAGGGATGAGGCCCCCGAGGCCTCAGCCTCCCACCTCCCCAAGAGAAAGAAAAAGGGGTGCCTAGGGAAGCAGGAGGTCCTAGAGGCTGATCTGGTCACGGCCGCAGAACGCAAGAACCCCCGAGGCTTCAAAGGCCCTAGGCCCTTCGACGACATGCTCAAGAAACCCTGCCCTTATCACTAGGGCCCGGTCAAGCACGCTCTCGAGGATTGCACCATGCTGCGGCGTTACTACGCCAGGCTCGAGCTCCCCGACGACGACGCCAAGCAGAAGGGCGCTGGCGGCCGGGATGAAGACAAGGACGACGGGTTCCCCATGGTACGCAATGCCTTCATGATCTTTGGTGGGCCCTCGGCATGCCTTACGGCACGGTAGCGCAAGAGGGAATGCCGAGAAGTCTTCTCGGTCAAGGTGGCCACCCCCTAGTACCTCGACTGGTCTCAAGAGGCGATCACCTTCGATCGAGATGACCACCCTGACCATGTTCCGAATCCCGTGCAGTACCCACTGGTTGTCGACCTAATCATTGGCAACACCCGACTCTCCAAGGTGTTGATGGACGGAGGCAGCGGCCTCAACATCCTCTACGCCAACACCCTAGAGCTCTTGGAGATCGATCGGTCGTGGCTCCGAGGTGACGTCGCACCTTTCCACGGCATCATGCCAGGGAAGCGCACGCGACCCCTCGGGCGCATCGACCTTCCTGCCTACTTTGGCACCCCCTCCAACTACCGCAAGGAAGTCCTTACCTTCGAGGTAGTCGGGTTCAGGGGAGCCTACCATGCCATTCTGGGTCGCCCATGCTACACCAAGTTCATGGCAGTCCCCAACTATACCTACCTCAAGCTCAAGATGCCAGGCCCCAGCGGTATCATCATGATTGAGTCCACGTACGAACATGCATACGACTACGACGTCGAGTGCATCGAGTACGCCGAGGCCCTTGCGGAGGCCGAGACCCTCATCGCCCACCTCGACCAACTCAGTGGCGAGGCGCCTGACTCCAAGCGTCGCGCAGGGGCATTCGAGCCCGCCGAGGCCATCAAACTCATCCCGGTCGACCCCGCCTGCCCCGATGACCGAGCGCTTAGGATCAGCGCCACCCTCGACATCAAATAGGAAGCCGTGCTCGTCGACTTTCTCCATGCGAACGCCGACATATTCACATGGAGTCCCTCGGACATGCCGGGCATGCCAAGGGAGGTCGCCGAGCATGCCCTAGACATCCGGGCCAGATCTAGACATGCGAGGCAACGCCTGCGCTGCTTCGACGAGGAAAAGCGTAGGGCCATCGGTGAGGAGATACAGAAACTCTTGGTGGCCGGGTTCATCAAGGAAGTGTCCCACCCAGAGTGGTTGGCTAACCCCGTGTTAGTCAAGAAGAAAAATGGGAAATGGGGGATGTGTGTAGACTACACCGGTTTGAACAAAGCCTGTCCAAAGGACCCCTTCCCATTACCTCGAATCGATCAAATCATTGATTCCACTGCAGGGTGCGAGACCCTGTCTTTCCTTGATGCATACTCTAGTTACCACCAAATCAAGATGAAAGAGTCTGACTAGCTCGTGACTTCTTTCATCACACCATTCGGCATGTACTGCTATGTGACGATGCCCTTCAGCCTCAGAAACGCAGGTGCCACATACCAGCGGTGCATGACCTAGGTCTTTGGCGACAACATTGGGCGGACCGTCGAGGCCTACGTAGATGACATCGTGGTCAAGACTAGAAAGGCCGAGGGTCTCGTCGATGACTTGAGGATAACCTTCAAATGCCTTAGAGAGAAGGGCATCAAGCTCAATCCTGAGAAGTGTGTGTTCGGGGTCCCCCGAGGCATGCTCTTAGGATTCATAGTCTCAGAACGTGGCATTGAAGCCAACCCAGAGAAGGTCTTAGCCATAACTGGCATGGGACCAATCAGAGACCTCAAGGGAGTACAGAGAGTCATGGGATGCCTTGTGGCCCTGAGCCTCTTCATCTCGTGCCTCGGCGAAAAAGGTTTGCCTCTATACCGACTCTTGAGAAAATCCGAGCATTTCTCTTGGACTCCTGAGGCCAAAGAAGCCCTCGACAGACTCAAAGCACTGCTCACGAATCCTCCCGTCCTGATACCCCCGGCCATGGATGAGGCCCTCTTACTCTACATCGCCGCAACGACCCAAGTGGTCAGCGCTGCCGTAGTGGTAGAGAGGCAGGAAGAGGGGCATACTCTGCCCACCCAACGACCTATTTATGTCATCAGCGAGGTGCTCTATGAGACCAAAGCACGCTACCCCCACATCCAGAAGCTGGTCTACACCGTGGTCCTAGCCCGGCACAAACTGCGTCACTACTTCGAGTCGCACCCAGTGACTGTGGTATCATCTTTCCCCCTGGGCGAGATAGTTCATAACCGGGAGGCCTCGGGCAGGATAGCCAAGTGGGCTGTCGAGCTTATGGGGGAAACCTTGACCTTTGCACCTCGAAAGGCGATCAAGTCTCAGGTCTTGGCCGATTTCGTGGCTGAATGGACAGATACCCAACTGCCACCTGCCCAAATTCAGACGGAGTGCTGGTCCCTGTACTTCGACAGATCCCTGATGAAGACCGGGGCAGGCGCGGGTCTACTCTTCATTTCGCCCGTCAAGGTACACATGCGCTACATGGTGCGGCTCCACTTCACCGCCTCCAACAACGTGGCCGAATATGAGGCCCTCATCAGCGGCTTGCAAGTCGCCATCGAACTTGGGGCGTGGCGCCTCGACGTCCGAGGTGACTCGCGGCTAGTCATAGATCAAGTGATGAAGGAGTCAAACTGCCTCGACCCCAAAATGGAGGCTTACTGCAAGTTTGTACGATGCCTAGAAGACAAGTTCGATGGTCTCGAACTAAATCATGTCGCGCGGATGTACAACGAGGCCGCCGACGAGCTGGCAAAGATGGCCTCGGCACGGGCCCCGGTCCCCCCGAACGTCTTTGCTAGAGACCTCCACAAACCTTCCATTGGCTACACCTCGGCAATAGAGGAGGGCCCACCTGTGGAACCCACGGCAAAGCTCGATGCCCCCTCTGCTACCGAGACCCCCTCAACCGAGCCCGAGGTCATGGAAGTCAATGCCGAGCCTCTGTAGACTGATCAGGACGTGGATTAGCGAGTCCCGTTCCTCGATTGGCTTGATCGGGGGGAGCTTCCTGATGACAGAACCGAAGCGCGATGGCTTGCGTGCCGAGCCAAGACCTACGCCCTCTACAATGATGAATTGTACATGCGAAGTCCCTCAGGTGTCCTCCAACGGTGTATCAGTGCCGAGGCGGGCCAAGCCCTACTTTGGGACTTACATGCAGGCGCCTGCGGGCACCATGCGGCGCCTCGGACGCTCGTAGGGAACGCTTTCCGCCAAGGGTTCTACTGGCCGACGGCGATCGTCGACGCTACCAAGCTAGTACGCTCTTGCGAAGGATGCCAGTACTATGCTCGGCAGACACATCTCCTGGCCCTGGCCCTGCAAACCATCCCCATCACATGGCCGTTCGCCGTGTGGGGGCTCGACATAGTCGGGCCTCTACAAAAGGCCCCCGGGGGCTACACCCATCTACTAGTATCAATCGATAAGTTCTCCAAATGGATCGAGGCTCGTCCGATCAATCGAATCAAATTCGAGCAGACGGTGCTGTTCTTCACTGACATTATCCACAGGTTTGGGGTCCCCAACACCATCATCACCGACAACGGGATGCAGTTCACCGATAAAAAGTTCCTGACGTTTTGCGACGACCACCACATCCGGGTGGCTTGGTCGGCCGTAGGACACCCAAGGACCAACGGCCAAGTAGAGCATGCCAACGGCATGATCCTACAAGGCCTCAAGCCAAGGATTCACAACCGGTTGAAAAAGTTTGGCAAGAAATGGCTCGCCGAACTCCCGTCGGTCATCTGGAGCCTGAGGAACACCCCAAGCCGAGCCACAGGATTCACGCCTTTCTTCCTAGTCTATGGGGCCGAGGCCATCCTCCCCACCGACTTGGAATATGGTTCCCCGAGGCTGCAAGCCTATAACAAACAAAGTAACCACACCACCCGAGAGGACGCCCTTGATCAACTGGAGGAAGCCCGAGACATCGTGCTACTACACTCAGCCAAATACCAGCAGAGCCTGTGGCACTATTAGGCCCGACGCGTCTGAGGCTAAGACTTGAAGGTAGGCAACCTGGTGTTGAGGCTAGCACAGAGCAACAAGGGTCGCCACAAGCTGACCCCGCCATGGGAAGGACCATACATCATCGCCCAAGTGCTGAAGCCCGGGACCTACAAGCTGGCCAACGAGAAGGGCGAAGTCTTCACCAACGCTTGGAACATAGAACAGCTACGTCGCTTTTATCCCTAAATTTCCAAGCATTGTATATGTTGTTTCTCGAAATACAATTAAAAAGCGTTCTTTAGTTGGTCTAATCTTTCGAGTAACCCCCCGAGCCCATCGTAGGCCTTGGCAATACAGTAACACGGCAAGGGAGACTCGGTTCTGCCTTGGTAGAACCAAGCCTCCCTCGGGGGCTAGATAGGGGACCCCCCTCGGTGTCCCATAGGTCCCACACACCATTCTTTAGTTGTTTTTTCGCAAAAATTCCTACGCCAAGCCCCTAGCAGGCTTTGACGAATCAGTTGTAAAAACTCCTCGGACCAAGGTCTGTTTCCTAAGCAAGAGGCCGGTAGAGTCGCGAGACAGCTTACGCCTCCGGTCTACGGCACTCCCTCACTACCTCTCGCTCAAGGGATGGCTTAGGCCCCAAGGGGGTGTCTTGCAAACGAAATCCGATCAGGAGCAACAGAAGGCAGAGGCTCAGAAACATAAGAAAAACAACTAAGAAACACAAATACTTCAAAAATAAAGGCCTCGACGGCCACAAGCGTTACGATACAAAAAATAACCCTTATTCTATTTTTACATAGCCCCCGGGGCCCAGATCAAGGCTCAGGGCCTTCAGCACCGGCAGATGGTAGGGGAGGAACCACCTCCTCTTTGAAGAGCATCGCCAGCGCCGTGCCAGGGCCTTCCGCCACCTCCATCAGCTTCGTGACCGCCGCATCGGCCTCCTCCTCCTCATCAGGCAGAACATAGCGATCACTGATGGCTGGGAGGTCAACGCCAAGGTAGTGAGAGGAGATGACGGCCAACGCTCGCTTGACACCCTTGTGCAGCGCCCCTCGGAGCCGCTCACGCATCTGGCTGCTCAGCGCAATCAAGCGGCTCCCAAGGGAGTTGCCTGACTAAACCCCCTCGACCTCCAAGGCCTCGCAGGCGGAAAGAGCAGCACATTTCAGCGCCTCGTGCTCCCCGATCTCAGTCTTAAGCACCGTCTGCACCGTGCTGGAAGCCTCAGCGGCCCGAATGATCTCCGCCTCTAACTCTGCACCGCAGAAAATGGAATGAGGTCGAGCGAGAGAAAGAACAACCTAAGTTAGGGACGGAAGCCCACGGAACTCACCCTTGGCCTTCTGCTCCCAGCGTCAGGTCTTGGCCTGACAGGCCTCAACCATCTCCTTCAACCGCTGGGCCTTGACCCGAGAGGCCTCGGTCGCCCTAGAAGCTTCACTTCCCAGCTCTGCGTCATACAAGGAAGTCAGGGAGCGAACATAAGGAAAATGAAACAAAACAAGGGGACTGGAACTCACCCTCGACCGTCCCCTTCAAAACCACAGCCTCGATTTGTGAGGCCTCAACCGCAGCAAGGGCCTCGTTCAGAGCGCCTTTTGTCAGCTGGTGCGCACTCTCCTCTGCCCCCAGCTGCCCGGCGAGGGCCTTGCCCGAGGCCATCGCTTCTTTGGCTCGGGACATGAAGGCATCCCGATTGCTGACCACGCGGGTAAGCTCCTCCTCCAGCTCCTTGACCCTCGCCGCCAAAGGGGCGAGCTGCGTCTGGGCCGTAGCCACCTCGACCTTCGCGTTGGCACAACGAAGGCGGAGGTCCTCCACCTCCACGCTTCGCGCCGACAGAAGCTCGTTAGCGTCGGCAAGAAGGCCCTTCTGCCACTGAAGCTGGTCCTAGATGCCCCTCTCCCGCCAGAGAAAGACCAACTTCTCGAGGGACCAGGTCTCGAGCTCCTGAGGAAGCAGATCAGAGGTCGTCGATTGCGATAAAACCGAGAAAAGAACGACATCACGCGAGAAAGGAAAACGCGAACCTGGGCGACTCCGGGCAGTTCGTCGGCCACCACGGACAAGGCCGTCCGCAGCGACCGCTCCGCCAGCTGGCGGTATTGCTCGAAGGTGCCCCAGCGCTCGCCCTTGGTTGCGTCCTCGAGGGCGAACAGAGGCTTCCCCTCAGGGTCGTCCCGGCTCCGCCACAGTACCCGCGGGTGGTCCCACCCGCAAGGCTCGGGTCGTGCCCGCATGAGGGCCAAACTTCCCTCATCCAAGATTGGTGCCAGCTGTTCCACAGCACCAGCATCCTCGGCGTCGACCACCTCCCGTGCCTGGGAGGTATCGTCAGAAGAGATCGGATAGACCTCCGCCTCTCGGGCGCTCTCTCGCAACAACGGCGGCCCCTGAGCCAAGGGCGCCACCAAGGCCTCTGCCGCCTTCATCTCCGCCTCCTGGACGGACGGCCCTGCCGCCATTTCGACGGCCTTGGTGATCTCAGGGGCTCCATCCTCCGCAACCATGGCCTCGACGGCCTCGGGGGCTCCAGCCTCCGCCATCGTGGCCTCGGAGGACACAGAAACACCGGCCACGGCCACTGTGGTCTCGGCGGTCTTAGGCACCCTGTCCTCCGTCGCCTCAGCCTTGGAGACCCCAGGGGCCTCGACAACCAAGGGCACGCTGGCCCCATTCGACTCGTGAGCCTCACCCCTGTGGGACGGGAGCGCTCCCTCTCTCATCAGTGTAGGGGCCGCCTCGGTAGCCCCTCCTTGGGCAGCCGGTTCTTTCAGGTTGACCCTCGCCGACGCTGCGCCGCGGTGGATGGCGGCTTGTGCCTCTGCCACTCAGTGGGCGGAGGAGCCGGGGCTCACCTTAAGCGCCTTAAGGGGCGCCAAGGGAAGGTCGTCCGCAGGCCACTTCCGACTAAGGAAAATTAACCTACAGGGTCAGCGCGAGACCAAAAAAGCAAACGGAAGGCACTATGACCCTACCAAAAATACACTTACTTTGAACGGGGCGGCAACCGCTTCGCCACGGCAAACCTCATCCACAACGGCGGAGGCGACGGCAGAGGCATCGCCTCCGTATCCATCGGCGCCGGTCGGTCCTCAGCGGACCCCAGCACCCCTTCGGTCCTCTGTGGGGGTGGTGGCGTCGCCTCCACTGCCACCTGCTCCACCACGGCCGCTGAGCCTACTGGGTTGACGGCGCGTTTGCCTAACGCCCACACCTCGGGCGTGTCGGCCTCGGCCCCGGAGCGGGCAACCGTCGGCCCTGGGTCCGCTTCTCCTCCCCCTCCAAGGGGTGCTGGGCTGCTTGCCGACACCCCGAGCGCCACCTCCACGATGTCAGGAAGGTGGTCTAGGGGACCTTGCCCTCCCTCGCCCTTGTCATTCCCGTCCGAGGCCTCTGTCGACAACGATGTCTACAAGGATTTCTCCAACAGGAGGCCATCCTTCTGTTGTTGATGGCGGCGCTTATCTAGCTCCTCACGCGTGAGGATGTGCTTCGTGCGCTTCGCCGCCTTGGCATCCTTTCGCCTCTTCTGCACATCGGCGTGAGTGCGGTTGATCGCCCGCCGCCCCACGTCCTCGGGAACGGGCGGCGGACAGGAGCGTACATCCCTCATCCCCTGAAGGAACGACAAACGTGCATAAGGGAACAAGGGGTAAGGGGAGACTGAGGAGGCTCAGAGGCTACAGCGGCACACGACTTACCAGCGATAGGAACCCCCATGACGGTCGCATCGTGAAGTGGGTCAAGTTGCCGCCCTTCAACTTCGCCTCTACCATCTCCCCCACCCGACGAAGAATTTCCTCATCGGTGAGGGCGGAGGAGGACATCCGGATGCCCTCCATGGGTTCACCTGGCCTCATCTCAAATAGCCACCACCGCCGAGCCATCAGCGGTAGCACCCTCCGGTGGTGGAAGGCGGCCACGACCACAGCCACGGTGAGGCCATGGCCCCGTAGCCTCACTAGCCCCTCTAGGAGCGGCTCCAGCTTAGGCTAGTCGTCCTTCGGGATGCCCCACTTCCATCTCTCCGGGCAGCTCCCCACAATCCGCCTAGTGTAAGGGGGAAGTCCTCCATCATCGTTACAAAGGTAGAACCAGCTCGTGTACCACCATCGGTTGGAGGACGCGAGCTGGGCTAGGATGTAGAGGTGTTGGCGGTCCTGGCGCACCTGGAGAGTGCAGCCGCCGGCCCTTGTCGCCTTCCTCTTACCTGACGTACCCATCGGCTTGGTAGTGTGCCCCGCCCGGAATAGGTGGAGCCACAACTCCCAATGGGGAGCAATCCCCAAATACCCCTCACAGACGGCAACAAAGATAGCCGCCTGAGCGATGGAGTTGGGATTGAAGTTGTGGAGCTCCATGCCATAGTAGTGCAGGAGCGCCCGCATGAACCGGTCCGTCGGGACGCCGAGGCCATGCTCGTGGAAGGAGATGAAGCTCACGACGTAGCCATCGCGAGGCCTTGGCTCCAGCTCGCCGTACGGAGCAATCCACTCTGGCCTAGCAGGGTCTGTCACCGGGCGAAGGAGTACACCATCGACAAGCGACCGAAGCGTCTCGTCGGTGATGTCCGACAGGTCCTAGGGGTCCACCTCGACAACGACGATGTCGCCAACCATGGGTGCGATGGAGGAATCGAGTGTGGCGGTGAGTTTTTTCTCTCTCCCACACTCTCGCTTTTTTCTCGCTTTCTCCCTAGGCTCGCTCTTCTCTCCTCTTCTTCCCGGCACCCGCTGCTCTAGCGACGGCTCGACGGGGGCGGTGCTAATGCAGGCAAGGTAAGACGAGGAGGGGCGAGACTCTTTGGGTATTTATGCAGGGAGGAGGTGAAACGAACGGGCGACGAAATCGGGGAGGTTTTCCCCCCGATCTGGCGCGGTTAACCACGAGCCGATTTTGCCGGCCCACGCGCCCACGTCTCCCGCATTAAATGCGAGGACAGTTACGTCCCATCCACCACGCCATGCTTGGCCACTATGGCAACAGGTGTCGTTTCGTCTCCCCATGAAACCGCCTCAAAAGGCACGTCGCCCGTGCCGAGCCAACAGGGAAGATATTCCCCGCGGCCTATTCCTTTTGTATGAAGGAACCGAGCTCTGAACCTATTATGATCCAGGGGTTCGAAGGCTGGGCCCCAAAGGGTTTCGATAGCCACCCCAGGATAACATAGTCAGGGACAACCGTGGGTGAGCCCATACGGGGCTGAGGCCCAAGCAAGCGAAACGCTTGGGACGCCCAAAGTTGTGTCCGAGACCAGAGGAAAGTCTCCGAATGGGATCCCACCATAGGGAGGCACCGAGCCATCGAGGCCTAGCGAACGTCCTTGTTACCCACTAGAGACATCCTCTGGTACTCTTGGAGTGTGTCTCTAGACCGCTAGCCATCCCCTAGCGAACGGGGTTCGGACCTCCACTCGGACTACCCGATAACAGCTCACCGGAAGTGCCACCGCTCGTGCCCACCGAGGGTAGCGAGGCACATTCCACCCCTCCTTCCGAGCGAAAAGGAAGCGTGAGGGTCGCACAAAAAGTTAGGGGAACCCCCGACGGCCTTCTCGTTTTATGTAGAGGCTAGGGGGCTCTTCCTGCAACCTTGCCAAGACCCAGCGACCCCAGCTCGCACTCAAAGGGGCTCGGCAAAACAAACCCTCCTTTCGAGCGAAAAGGAAGCATGAGGGTCATACAAAAAGATAGGGGAGCTCCTGACGGCCCTCTCACCCTGTGCAGAGGCTAGGGGGCTCTTCCTGCAAATACGCCGAGACCCCAACTCTCAGGCTCACGCCCAAAAGGGGCCTCGACAAACAAACCCTCATGTGCGAGGGGCGTATAAAATGTCAGGGGAACTCCCGACGGCCCTCTTGCTCCACGCAGAGGCTAGGGGCTCTTTCTGCAACCTTGCCGAGACCAGAATAGGCTCGGCAAACAAACCCTCCGTCCGAACGAAAAGGACATGTGAGGGTTGGGTGAAAAAATCAGGGGACCCCCGACCGCCCTCTTGCTCCAGGCAGAGGCTCGGGGGCTCCTCTTACGCCCGAAGACCAAGACAAATGGTCCAAGCCCACGCTAGAGGTTTCATTACAAAACACAATAAAGGGCACCGAGCCCGTTATGGTCTAGGGGTTCGAAGGCTGGGCCTCCAAGAGGTTTTGACAGCCGCCCCAGGGCAACAGAGTCAGGGACGACTTCGGGGCGAGCCTACGAATGGCCCAGGCCCGAGCGAACAGTCGCTCGGGGCGTCCTAAGTCGTGTCTGAGACCGGTAGGGAAGTATCCGAATGGGATCCCACCGTAGGGAGGCACCGAGCCACCGAGGCCCAGCAAACGGCCTCGGCACCCACTAGAGAAACCCTCTAGTACTTTTGGAGTGCGTCTCTGGACCGCTAGCCGTCCCCTAGCGAACAGGGCTTGGGCCTCCACTCGGACTACCCGATAACAGCTCACCGGAAGTGTCCACGCTCGTGCCCATCGAGGGTAGCCTGGCACATTCCACCCCTCCTTCCGAGTGAAAGGAAGCGTGAGGGTCATACCCAAAGTCAGGGGGGCCCATGACTAACCTCTCGCTCCGTGCGGAGGCTAGAGGGCTTTTTCCTATAGCCTTGCCAAGACCCCCGTAACCCAAACTTGCGCTTAGGGGCTCGGCAAATGCAACAAGAACTACTCGTTCAACACGAAAATAAACAAGCCCCTGGAGGAGTAACTCCACTCCTCCAGGGCCTCGGAGGCTACACCCGGTGGGTGCACTCGCGCGCACCCACCGGAACACCAAGATACAAAACCCAATCCCTACGGGAGCGGGTATGAACCAAGCCTAGGCAAACCCTCAGGGAGAGTGCACGCACTCCCCAGAGGCTCAGGGGCTACTGTCGGGTACCTTAGAACAGGGTACCCTGAGCGAACAATCAAAAGGGTCGCTAAAGTCCCATCAAAATATAAAGCTAGAAGGTAAGCCGTGGGCCCCTCACCTGCCACGACCGAACCCACTAGGCCCTCCTCCTCCTCCTCGCCTCGAGCCTCAAGCAGGAGGTCTCAGCATCCTGACATGATCTCCGCCTCGCGCGAGGCTCTCCACGGAAGGCCTCGGCAGGGGGCGCATTCTCCGTATTGCGCGAGGCCTCTCGCGGCATGCCTCGGCAAGGAGTCCGATCTCCGTCTCGCGCAAGGCCTCATTCTCCGTCTCGCTCGAGGCCTCATTCTCCATGTCACTCGAGGCTGGCTTGCCCATAGTCCGTCGCCCCCCGCCTTGACCAACCCTCCCGACAGCGCGTCATGTCTCATTAATGCTTCAACCACTCCCGCAATCTCAGCCGGACGATGGCTCAACGCCACGGAATGACCGACGGGACCCAAGGTCACATCAGCGCCATACCGGCTGGGACAGGGTACGGCGGGGATTACCGGCCACTGTGTCCTAACGCTGTGCCCACGATCAGCCGCCCACTCACGGCCTCGGCACTGTACACCAAGGTCTCGGCTATCTTGAGGTTCGCGCCTGCCGAGACCCCTCCACTGCGGTGCAGCCTCGGCACCGACCAAGTCTCGGCCTCACGCACAATCCGTCCATAGTGGTTTGCACGTTCACCGCCGTACCCACTCCGAGGCAGTCTAAGGGCACCCACGACACACAGGATCGGATGGGACGACCATGCCGCCCCAATGCTCTAAGGATGGACCACTCCGACGACCACGCCGCCACAGGAACAGGCTACAGGGTCTGGACATGCCGCCTCTGTTCACACGACACCGTATAGTTAGCTCATGTACCGTCCGTGTCCTCCCTTCAGGCTATAAAAGGAGAGGACTTGGGCCGTTTTAGGGGGACGGAGAAGAACACCTTGTAATACACACACGCACACATCCCGGCCGTTGAAGAGCAACATCTCAGATGGTCCATACAACACCTTGCCGAGACCTAGGACTAGTTCCCTCTCTCCCCTAGCTTGTAACCCCCTACTATGAGCACTTCGGTGCAAGAAATACAAGATCGACCTCTCAGACTGGACGTAGGGCCTCGATTGTCTGAACCAGTATAAACCTTGTGTCTCTTTGCATCACCATCCGGAATTGGGAGCACGCAGAACAAATTCACTGGTTGGTTGAGGAGCCCCCAGTCCGAAACACCGACAGAAGGCTACAATGAAATTGGTTTTGTTGATCCCCATATAGTATTCAAAGACCTAGTTACTCCAAAGACTAATTGGAAGTCTGAGTCAGAGAGTAACCTCATGAACTTCTTAGTGAACCAACGCCACAAGAAGGATATACTCTTTCCCTACAGCTTCAAGTGAGTGTTAATAATGTCGATCATCCTTAATGGCTCATATGTTGATTCTAGTTAATTAATGAGTGTTATGCGTTATATCCTATAAACACATGCAGCAATCACTGGATATTGATGGACATTGATCTGGTGAAAAGTCACTTGATAATCTATGACTCGATGAGAAAACCACAACAAGACTACCAATATATGATAGATATTATCCATAGATAATTTCGGTATCTCTAGCAACTATATATACACACAAACATGATGATTAACTATATCTGATGACGTGGCAAATTTTTTATTGGGCAGTGTTTGGAAAACCTTTATTGAGAAACAACACATGGGAAAATGCAAAGCGCCACTGAATGTAATCCCTTTGAAAGTAAGTCCCCTAAATCGCATCATCTTTATTAATTAAACATATAGCTTTCACTGGATCACCAAATTGGATGACAAATCTTTTTCTCGTAAAGTGGTGTCTGAGGCAGAAACAGGGGAACAACTACTGTGGTTACTATGTTTGCAAGTTTATCAAGGTGGTCTCCCAAAGAACTCCTACAGAGAGACTCAAAGTACGTTAAAAATACACTATATATTCATTTAAGTATTATTATTGATTGTGTTACTATGTCTTTATATATATATATGTATGTATATATATTAATTTATTTTCCTTTAATTCAAACCTGTAGGCTCGATGGTTGGAGGAAAAGGTCATACGGCAAGACCAAATCAAAGCAATTCAAGAGTATATAGCTGGATTTTTTAATGAGCAGGTCATCGATTCCAAGGGCGAGTTCTACTTCGACCCAACACTGCCATGGAAGCCAAGCTAGAGGATGAGAGGAAACTTGTTATATCACAACAACTGTAATGCAATCTTTTGTAATATATGCACATGAAATAATATAATGTAAAATACACAAATACACATATGCATGCATGCATGTAAATATATATATGATGCATGCATGCATATATATATATATATATATATATATATATATATATATATATATATATATATATTTCTATGCTTGAATTGTGTGATTTAATACGTTCATTGTGCTTGAACCGAAACATACTATACGCACGTATAAATGTATAATTAGCAGCGTACAATACGACTTCGAAAACCTATTTTGAAAAGAAAAGAAAAAAATGAAAAGAAAAGAAAAAAGAAAAAAAAAACTTTAGTCCCGGTTCGTATTACCAACCGGGACTAAAGGGTGCCGGCCATCGTGGCATGTCAGGAGGCACCTTTAGTCCCGGTTGGTGTTACTCACCGGGACTAAAGGCCCCCCTTTAGTCCCGGTTCCTGACCCGGGACTAAAGGACCCCCTTTAGTCCCGGATGCTTGCTCCCGGGTGGGGAACCGGGACTAGAGGGGGTTCCCCACCGGGAGTAAAGCTCTGTTCTCTACCGGTGAAAGTAATCACAAGAGTACAAAAATTCCCTCTAAACTCCCTCTACCTTAAAAGTTAAAACTATATTTAAGAAACATAGGAGATGAAACTAGTGCATAATCAGGACACCAAAATATACCCACTATAACTAAAATAGAAGCTTTAGTTAGCCGACAGCAAAGAGGATAGAAGGGCCATCAAGTTCTTCACTGCTTGTTGCACCCATCCTCGATCTTAGACCTTCTGGGGAATGTTCCATGTCTACGTAAAAAATCAGAGAACAATGAATGGTGACGTGAAGTCACAACAATATTTCTAAATACTAAACCATTTCTTATCAAACAACAGCTCCAACCTATATACTCTAGAAAGTAAAATCAAAATATATCTCCTCCTTTTATTTTGAGCATATACAGGATATCCAATTGGAACTCTTCTGTGCTCATGGGCGTAGTATTCCACCCAAGCACTTCTTTATAACAACACCAAACAAAATGTGCAATGGTGCGCTCAAAACAATATGGTCGCATGTTTCTCTCAGTCCACACAACTTAACTTCTCCTCCCCAAGCCAATTGCGTTTGACAAGTTGTACTGGGCGTTATAATCGATCATTGTAAAACAGCCATAAAAACACTCTAATTTTTAGTTAGCCATCCAAACCTCTAAAAAGTTGTATTCGTCACTCCAGGAAATTCAAGTTCTGTACAAGGATGTTGTAGTAATTTTTCCATATTTCTCAAGTTCATAGGATAATGTATCTGCCTCCTCATTAAGTATAACTGACTCTGTTAGATCTGTCAGTTCATCCAATTCTTGACATTCAATTGTGCCAAAATTCCTCCTAAAAGTTAATTTTAGATTATCTCCCTACATTACTTTCGCCACATTCTAATCCTACTAGTCATATATTTCATATAGGTTATGAAACCTGATTTTAAAATGGCATTCTCCATACCAAACATCTAGAAAAAATCTTGTCTTTTTTCCATTATTCACTATGTGATTTAACCATTTTAGACACTCCTTTTGAGCTTCATGTAGCCCAAACCAACACTGTGAACCACCTCTATTGTTAGAACTGAAGAAACTTTTTTCTATCGAATACTTGTTTATGAGCAAACTTACAACATGCACTATTGTCTTCCTGTTCTAGTTTACTTTGTCCATTTTGCTAGAAGGCATTTATTCATTACTCTAGTGTTTTAGTAAAACAAACTCCACCCATCTCTTCTGGTGTAGCCATACATAATATCTCATTTCATTATATGATGCCTTTTTTCATGCCTTGCACATGCTATAAAAATTTTCTCTAGTAATTTCCATTTGTACTCCTCAAAAAGGAACAAACCCATCACATATAGTTAGGGATTGAACTTAGGCATGATTCACTCATAATCAATTTCCCTCCATACGATAGTGTACAACTATGACATGTTGGTACTCTCTTCTTTACTTTCTGGTAGACATATCCAAACTCCTCCATATTCATATAATGCTTGCCTTGTTTATCGTTAAAGCCACTACTACACAAAATCTTTTGCGCAGCGTTTGCAAATAGGTCTCAGAGGCGGGCATGCTTTTAAACTGTCTCAGTTAATGCATGGATTAACCGAGGCGGTCATTTTTTATTAACCGAGGTAGTTAAAAATAACCGCCTCCTAAAATCTATTAACTGAGGCGGGCCCAAAAAATACCCCCATTTTCAGAGGTGGAACTCTTATAAGGCCCGCCTTGGTTAATATTCTCCAGGCCCAGCAGGCCCATGCGAGGCCCGATAGCCGGAGTGAGTATAAATATAGGAGGTTAGGGTTTCTGGTCACTCCTCTGTTTCTCCCACTCGCGCAGTCGCACGTCTCTCCCTCCTAACACTACAAGAAATGTGTCATTCTATGACGTTTATGGCATGACATCTGGTCAAAATGTCACTAAATCAATGAGTTTATGACGTTTGTTTTGGAGGCATGAAAAACTTGTGACAAAAACAAGTTTATGTCATAAAAAACATCCCAAAGCTTGTCCAATTTCATTATGTAACTGTCTGTCACAAAGCTTGTCAAATTTCATTATGTGACGGTCTCTGTGCCTGATTATATCACATGACCAACATAACGCTACTGAAAACTAAAATTTCCCTATGTGCCTGATAATTTTTTTCTATTGATTACATGAAAACTCACATGGAAATATCAATTAACAATTGGACAAACTAATAGAGAAATAAATATAACCTTGTCGGTTTCGATGTAACACATAGAAATAATCTATTTTTTTTTATAGATTAACCTGGAACATGTCACAACTTGAAGTTTATTTCCCTCTCGGTTCAGCCTTCAGCAATAGGGAAATAATAATTACACCGTCGGTAAGGTGTTTACTGCTAGAAAATTAAACTACCGATAGAAAAAGACATTTTCCCTGTGTGAGTGGTCCACCAACAGCGGAATTCTTTTTTCTGTTGGTACCTGCATTTCTTTGTCAGTATAGAAAAATTCCAACAAAAAATTAATCTCACGCTCACATTGGCCTGGCCACGGAGCCAAACAGCAGCACAAAAAATTTCCTCCCGCGCAAGACGTCACCAAATTGCTAGCCGAAAAAAGGAAAACAAGAAGTCCCGCACGCCTTATCCACCCGCGCGCCTCCCTCACGACCGAATCTTTGCCTCCCTCATGATGCCCGCCTCCTTCGTGCTACCTGATGCTGGCCCCTTCCTCGCTCTCCTCCCACGCGCCGCTCACCCCCTCCCTCGCTCCTCCTCCTGCTCCCTAGCATGGGCGCTCCCTCAGGAGCCCACCACACTCTCCTGCCTTTGGTGCCACCCAAGGCGGCGGCCTTCTCCGGTCCTCCCCAACCCAGCATAGTTGCGTGTCTCTCCCTCCCCGAGCGCACCCCTCCCTCTGACCCCCTCCCTCTGACCCTCTCCCTAGCGCGACCTCGAAGGGCGCGATGGGCGTGGCGGGTGTGGCCTCGTGGCCTCGAAGGGCGCGGCGGGCACGGCCTCGAAGGTCACGGCGGGTGCCGCCACAGCGGACGCGGCGGGCGTGGCTTCCTATCCCTCCCTCGCACGGCTTCCTCTCCGAGAAGGGGCGGCTCCAGGCTGGTGCGCGCATGGATTCGGTGCGGGGCGGCGTGGATCTCCTCCTCTGTGGAGGTTCCGGTGAGTCGCGGTGCAGATCCGATGAGCCACGGTACGGATCCAGCGAGTAGCAGTGCGGATCCCGTGAACGGCGGCGTGGATCCGGTGCGGGGTGGCGCGGATCTCCTCCTCCGTGGCGGATCCGGTGAGTGGCGGTGCGGATCCGGTGAGTAGAGCGGCGCCCCATTGAAAGCTCTAGTTTGGTTTTGGTGAATTGATGAAACCCTAAGTGCTAATCTAGTTTATCAAGTGATCATAAGATAGGTAGCACACTCCAAATCGTGAAGCAAATAAAGATCATAGCATGATGAAGGTGATGCCATGATAATGATCAAGTGCTTGGACTTGGAAAAAAGAAAGAGAAAAACAAATAGCTCAAGGCAAAGGTATAAACCATATGAGCTATTTTGTTTTGGTGATCAAGACACTTAGAGAGTGTGATCACATTTAGATTTGATAGCCATACTATTAAGAGGGGTGAAACTCGTATCGGAATGCGGTTATCAAAGTACCACTAGATGCTCTAACTCATTGCATATGCATTTAGGAACTAGTGGAATGCTAACACCCTTGAAAATGTTTGTGAAAATATGCTAACACATGTGCACAAGGTGATACACTTGGTGGTTGGCATATTTGAGCAAGGGTGAAGAAGTTAGAGGTGAAAAGGAGTTAGTCTTGCTGGTCACTGAGTGACCGGACGCTGGTCTCAGAGGGACCGGCGCGTCCGGTCAGGTGTGGCAGCAAAGACGCTAGCGTCGGTCAAACGACCGGACGCTAGGTCTTGGACTGACCGGACGCTGAGGTCCAGGGTCTGGTCCTATTGTCAGGCAGCGCAGTGAAATGTCACTGTGTGACCGGACGCTGGCAGGGTCCGGTCAAGCAAGGAAAATTGTTTCTAGAACCTTACTGGAAACGGCCGGACGCTGGAGGCTGAGCGTCCGGTCAGTCTGTGCACTGCGTCCGGTCAGCTGATGACCGTTGAAATCTGATGAATAGTATTTGAAGCAGGGGACACGTGGCGTGAATCATGTGACCGGACGCTGAGGGCCAGCGTCCAGTCAATCCGACCGGAGCGCCCGGTCACCCCGCGTTGTGCCCAGTGAAGGGGTACAACGGCTCTATTTCATGGGGGCTTCTATTTAAGCCCCATGGCCGGTTGAAGCTCATACCTTTGGCAATTTTTATTGACATAGCAACCTTGTGAGCTTAGCCAAAGCCCTCCCACTCATCTCCATCATTGGACGGCCGAGCAAAGTTGTCCGTCGCGTTCAAAATTTGGATGGCTGGACCGTCCTACCAAGTTACACTAAGAAATACCGCTGCTCACCTTATCCGGCCTATTGACGTTATGCTCGGTCAGACAGTCCTACAGTCTGTTTTGAAAACTTTAGCACCCTTTGGATGAATTTGCCCTCATTCGCTAGTGGATAAGGACATGTCGTCCATGTTGGCCTTCACGCTCGTCGTCAGTCACCATTGTTGCCGCCCAGTGCTCCAAATCTACCCGGCCGGCCCCCTAGGCCTGCCCCCGCCATTCCTCTCCGCTATCCCCTGCCCTCACCGTTCCTTGACCCTCAATCCACCCCCTACCCCGCCGTCCTCCCCCTCATCTCCTTGGCATGCCAGCAAGCCTCCTCCACGTGCTTCTCCAAGCCTCCTCCACGCCCTAGTAAGCCAGATCTAGTACGTATTTGTTTCTCTCATTAATATTAACTTCTTGCATTTACCTAATGGATATAGTTTCCTTGATATAAACTAGTTTATTAATTATCTCATACAATAATATTTCTTGTATAATAACATATGTAGATGCAGTTTTAGAGATTATTTAAATAATAATGGGGTCCGATAATTAAACCAAATTTTAGGAGTTTTCTTTTTTATTATTTTGCATAATTGTATAGATATGTTCTTTAAATCGTTTTAAATGGATGAATTTGGAGTAACAATATGTGTTACTTTAAATCATTTTTCATAATTAAATGGGTGAATTTATTGTCGCAAACTAGTTCATTAATTAACCAATGAATTGAGCACATATATGTCTCTTTGCTAGTGATGTGTCTCTTGCTACTTATTTTTATATGCAGCCAACAAATAACTTTGATTTTTTCTTTCTAATCTAATCTAATATATATTTGATAGCTTGGCAAGCTATGCCATGGTATGTTGTGCATCATGGTCGGACATGCTGAAGTCTACTCCAACTGGCATGATGCACATGCTGAAGTGGATAAGTTCAAGGGAGCTTGCCACAAAAAATACCAGATGGAATAAGAAGCTTATGCAGCCTTCTATGGTCGTCAGGATGTTCTCAGACCACCACCACTTGAGCCTGCAGCACCACCACTTGAGCCTGCAACACCTGATTAGAAGATGAGGCAAAGTGCATTTGATGTCCTGCATGTCATTATCTTAGCTCAAGCTTTAGTCATTTCTTTTTTAGTTTGGATAATTTGGAAGTTAATGTAATGTTAGTTATTAGCATTGCTTGTAAGTGCAACTCCTGGTACTAGACTTGGTGGTGCTATGCTTACCACTTCATGCAGGAGGTAACTACAACTATTTGGATGCAGCCAACAAAATGAACTTGCTTGCAGTTGTACTAAGTCGAATCTCAGTGTTAGTCCTTGTACCTAGAGTAATCTCAAAGTTATGTGCCAGTAATGACAAACTCGATAAGGTTGCGGGGCACACCATAGTGCCTTGGGTGGTATTCCTATTTGTATAAGATCTGTAGACACACAAATTGTACACTCTAGTGACAGCGAGTGTCCCTTGGCTCTTGATATTTCATGTGCGTGACATAGGGCTGGCCGGACAACACCACCATAGTCCGGCCTTGTCATTTATAAGGTGGTCGGACTGTCCTATCATGGGTATAACAAGTTCAGCAACTATTTGTCGATCATGGTTGGTTGGTCCATGGTTAAACTTGTTACTTTGTACTATTATTAGGACCAAAACTAATACTTACGCATGTTTTTTCACGAATGTTTAGTCACCAAACACGCGAAACACAAAATTCTCGCCGCACCATAATCAATGCAACTCTCGATTTATTAGATTGTCAAATGCTTTGAACTATGAGCAAACATACATGAAAGGTTACTAACATTTATGATACGAGGTAGTTACCATCAATTTAATCATATGATATATGTTCATAATATATTTATTTGGAAACATAAATGTACAAGGTAGTTACCATTAAATGAATCTCATAATATATTTTCATAATAATTTTTTTGGAAACATAAATGGTTGATCAATCTTGAGAAATATTGAGTAGCATGAATAGTAGTCATGGTTTAGGTAGACATTACTTATAGAGAAACATGGCTAGGGAGATGGAAAGCGTTTGATCGTATAGTGGCCGTGATTTTGAAGAATTAGTCATGTGATGGAGAGTATTGGGACGCGTAGTGGGGAGGAAGTTCATGTAGGATCATGCTATGGGTGCATAAGACTGAGTCTGTAGTCCACAATGCCATAGCAGTATACGTGCTTGTACATATCGTGCATGGAATGTTCACCTCTAACATGAAGTCGTGTGCTAGTAATGACAAACTTGATAAGATTGCGGGGCACACCATAGTGCCTTGGGTGGTATTCCTATTTGTATAAGATCTATAGACACAAATTGTACACTCTAGTGGCAGCAAATGTCACTGGCTCTTGATATTTCATGTGCGAGACATAGGGCTGGCCGGACAACACCACCATAGTCCGGCCTTGTCTTTTATAAGGTGGCTGGACTGTCCTATCATGGGAATAAGAAGTTAGAGTCACTAGTAGAGAACAGACCTTTGATCCTCGGCCAAAATGGGCTCTAGTCCTGGGATTTTTTGCGCCCGGGACTAGAGATACCTTTAGTCCCGGTTGGTGGATCCAACCGGGACTAAAGGTCCTTGCCCAACGGCTACTGCGCCAGACAGAGGTGGCAGGGACCTTTAGTCCCGGTTGGAGCCACCAACCGGGACTAAAGGTATACTTTTACTCCCGGTTGGTGGCTCCAACCGGGAGTAAAGGTCTACTCCCGGGCCGTGGCTGTGCCCGGGGTTGGAAAGTTACCTTTAGTCCCGGTTGGATCCATCAACCGGGACTAAATGTTCTCCCTTTATAAATCGGCCGTCTCCTCCTTCCTCCCCGAGCCCGAGCTCAGCACATTTTGAAGCTCACTGCAGTAGTGTTCTTGCTTCCTCCCTCCCTCCATTGTTCCTCCATCCATTCTTCGATTCCTCTGTCGATTTCTTCGATTCCTCCGTCGATTCTTCAGTTGTAAAGGTTACCAATCTCATACTCTCATTTTTACCATTTTCTTATACCATTTTGTTCACTATATATATTTATGGTTCTTTATTGTGGTTTTTTTCATTTGTAAGCAATTTGAGCTCAAAATCACTTCAAGCTTGCATATTTACATGAAAGAAGGTTAAAGTATATATAAATATAAAGTTAGAAAATAGTTAGAAAATTATAGCAAATCCTTACTAGTTGAACTTGCGGACCATGTTCAGGTCGGCGAGGATGTTCTCTGCCGAGCGGTAACGGACGTCAAGGAGGAGCTTTGATTCTACGAGGGAGAGCGACAACGGTCGTGGAAGACCGTGTTCCCTTCCTCGTAGAATCGGAGCTCTTCCTTGACCAAGTACGGTGCCGTCCGGTGGAGAAATGCTCGCCAAGCTGATCACGTAAGCAAGGTCAACTAGTACGGATGGTTATTTATTCACATGTCCCGATATCGTCGCAGTAGTCTGTCAATCACCGTACCTAAACGTAGTATATATAAATAAAAACTTAGAAAATAGTTAGAAAATTATAGAAAATCCGTACTAGTTGAACTTGCGGACCGTGTTCAGCTCGGCAAGCATGTTCTCTGTTCAGCTCGGCAAACACTAGGGAGGAAAACATATATTGGTACGGATGATGATTATTTCAATAAAGCGCACTACACAGTTCTACAGAACTCCTCTTTGGTAGATCCGTATATTGAGACACACAAGGATCTCTTACGATCCGAGTTTCCAGGGAAGACTGAAGCTTGGATTACACGTAAGCACATGGAAACTTTCGGCGGTTGGTTACGAAAAAATGTCAAGGTGATGAGAGCATCCATGAGCAACTGTATTTATTGGCTATGCAACCATCATGGCATATCGTAACATACAAAGGGTACGAGATAAATGGGAACATATTCTACATAGTAGCCCAAAATAAAAGGAGTACCAACCAAAACAGTGGTGTCCGCATAGATGCCACAGACCCGAATGGGAATAAGCAGACATATTATGGACGCATAGATGAAATATGGGAACTAGAATATGCACCTACTTTGAAGATCCCATTATTCAAGTGCCAATGGGTCAAGGTGACCGGAGGCGGGGTAACAGTAGACAACGAGTATGGAATGACAATAGTAGACCTTAGTAATATTGGGTACAAAGACGAACCATTCGTCCTTGCCAAGGATGTGAATCAGGTGTTCTATGTCAATGATATGTCTACCAAACCAAAAAGAGGGAAAAACGATAATGACTCAACCAAAGAGCCAAAGCGCCACATAGTTCTTTTAGGGAAAAGAGTCATCGTGGGAATTGAGGACAAGTCGGACATGTCAGAAGAATATGAAAAGGATGACCGAATTCCGCCCTTCAAAGTGAACAAAGACCCTAGCATCTTGGTAAATGATAAGGATACTCTATGGTTACGAAGCGATCATAACCAAGGGACATACGTAAAGAAGAAGTTCACTGCTGTGCCCACTTGATGATATAGTGATTTAATATAGTGTGGGTTTGAGATATTATATAATAATTGTGAATTCAGATGTTTATTATGTCATGTTTCAAATTAAATCAATGTTTGATTTGGTGGGATTTCTCTCTCAAAAAGGTAAATTAGGATACTGAGTGATGAAAAATTAAAATATTAACGTTAAAATGATGTGAAAACAAATTTCCTGTCCAAAACCAATAGTTTTAATAATTTTAATTAAACACTACATTTTTGCATTAATGAAATAATAAATATTAGTTACATTATGTTTTATAATTCTAACAAAAAATAAAAAAAGTTAGGTTATAGATTTTTCCTATGTGCAATAAACAAAAAGAAAATTCATATTTTTAACAAAATAATTTTATGCCTTTTATTTAATTTACTATGTATTTAACAAAAACTATTGCATTTCTATTGTATTTAACAAGACTATTGCTTAAAACAGGCGGGAAACGAAACTGCAGGCCACCTTTACTCTCGGGTGGGAAGCCCACCCGGGAGTAAAGGTGGGCTGCAGTTTCGTGGCCCGCCAAAAAAACCCTTTACTCCCGGTTGGTAATACTCACCGGGAGTAAAGGGTTTTTACTCCCGGTTGGTGGCTGGCACCGGAAGTAATTCTCTCTGATATATAACCTCCAGCGCCTGGCGCAGATCGATTCGCTCGTCTTCTTCCTCGTCGAACACCGCCGCCCTCTTCTTCCTCGCGCCGCGTCTGTTCGCCTTCCGTGACACCGGCGCCGCCCTCTTCTTCCTCGTGCGGCCTCCACCGCGCGCGCCCGTGCCCCTCCTCCGCGCGCGCCCGTGGCCCTCCACCGCGCCCTCCTCCGCACCCGAGGCCCTCCACCGCGCGTTGCCCCACCGCGCCCGAGGCCCTCCACACTGCCGAGCTCGATCGAGGTGATATATTCGTCGATCTCTTTGTACATTCGTCCGAGCCCTCCACTGCTGAGTTATAGATCACGTCGAAAACTACAACTTTGGTGTAAGCCATGTCAACGCTCGAGGTCGATTGAAAATTCCAAATTTTGAATCACGAAATCTAGGAACTAAAAATGGATATTTGGAACTCTAAATGATTTTAAATAAAAAACATATCTTAACGCAAGTTTTGAATATTTGGATATTATATGGATAAATTAGCAAGTTTAATTAGAGTGTCAAAAACTGCATTTTATGGTACAAAAATACATTTTAAGATCACTGGGACCTGAACTCATGACAAGTTTAATTAAGGACCACCAATGAAATTACTTTAGAAATTAATTAGATCGATGTAAATCCATGGCTTGTATAATAAACACGCTATATATTATTTATAAATCCTGGTCAAATAGGAACTCAATTTTGATACCCAGTTTGTAAACTAAGCGTTTTTTAGTTTATCAAAAATATCACATGTGATGATGTTACCAGTTTTGGTTGGACTTGCATGCATGGCTACAGACAAATGAAGGAAAACTTCAACGTTTCTTCATTTGTGAACTTTGAATATACAGATATAATATATTAATGTTGCTAAAGTAATATGAGCATTACATATTTTTTTCCGGGAAGACTATCTTCAAACTTCATATCATAGCATCAGAGATCGCCTGTAGAAGAAGAAAATAAATTCTTATCATTTTGGAAATAGTAATGGTTATATGAGCAATAAGACACATATACTTACATTTCATAATTACTTATACTTACATTATTAACATAGAATTTTCTCATATGATGAATGACTACATGGTTCACATGGTACATAGGATCACAACATCACGCACCGACACCGCCCCGGCCCACCTCATGTCATCGTCGTCAGCACACCGGCCACCGCGCCGACACGTATATATACGTCATTTGTATTCATATGCATTTCGTCCATGCGTTTCTATGTATACGGCGGAGCACCACCGCCCTTGTTCACCCATGTGTACAGACATATATACGGCGGAGTGGAGCACCGCCACTCTTGTCACACCGCCCTTTCTCGTGGCCTAGTTGATCAACATTCGTATTATCGTTATCGTTAATGCTAAACAATCACACCAGGGCGAACCGCGCTGTTGATGTCACCGACGTGGTTCGCCCTAGTCACCGACGCAATTTGCCCTCGGCCGTTTATGTATAGCCCTAATTCGGCCTAGTACCGACATAGTTCGTCCTAGTGTGGCGAATTGCGTCCATGACCGAGGGGCAAGATTTAATAATGCATATTGTTCGTAGATTTTACGCATGTAATAAGCAAAGATTTGACATACTATATATTGGTTTTGTTTTTTGAAGCTAGATGGCCGACCCGAGAAATATGGATGAGGAGGAGTTGATGATGAATTTGATCAACACTGGCACTCAAGTTGCCGGCGATGATGGTGCTAAAAATAACGTGCAAGAGGATGCAGATGACGGGAGTCAGTACTTAGCTCTTGAACAAAATGAGCAACAACATATTGGCCAAGTATATATTTTTTATTATTAGCTATATATATTATCATATGTCTTATGTGTGCTCATGACATTAAAAATAATGTTTATGTTTTGTAGCCCTCTGGATCGACATCAACAACTACAACGAAGAGTAAAAATGTTCGAGGTCCCAAAAAGCCATTGGAGGGTCGCTTCATCATCTCGGAGTTCAATGTGGATACAGGAGAACTGGGGGGGCCGAATAAAATGAAATTTGTGCACCACTGTGGTTACCTTGTACGGGACCGGCTCCCGATTAGTACCCGTGAATGGAAGAAGAAGACCAATGCTCCTCATATCAGTTTTGTCTCTGATCGTGACAAGGCGTTAATTTGGAATGATGTCTTGGTACATTTCATGCTCCAAACAGATGGTTATGATGATATAATAGATGGTGATGAATTGAAGGACTGAGTTAGGGATTGGGCAATGAAGAAGATGGCCACCCAGTTTTAGACTTGGAAGAAACACCTATACACGACGTATGTCAAGAAGAACATAGCACCAGATTTTACTGTCCCAGGCCCGATCTCAAAGCAGAGGCCCTATTGGGATGAGTTTGTACAGTACAAGACTTTGGAAGAGGGTGTGAGTCGGGTGATAAAGAACCAACGTAATGCCCAATAGAAGACATACCACCATACCTTAGGATCAGGTGGCTACCCGACTGCCATTAAGAAGTGGAACAAAATGGAAGCAGACCTTCTTGCCAAGGGTATCAGACCAGAATCACTCGAGTGGGGAGAACGTGCAAAGAATTGGTTTTTTGGTCATGGGGGAACACTAGACCAGGAGACAGGGAAGTGCGTTTATGGCGCAAGACTGCAAGAAGTAGCAGAAAGATTGTTTTATGCTCAGAGAGCTACTGCTAGTGGTGCGTTCAGGCCCAACAGAGAGAAGGATGAGCTGACATACGCCATCGGGACTATTGAACATGGTGGCCGAACTAGAGGCAAACAAAGTGTCTCGTGGGAGCATGGATTCCCTCAGGACAGACCTTCCTACAGAAGTCGCCAGAGAAAGAAGGAAGAAGAGGCACAGCGGCTCTAGAGGTTGGAGGAAGCGGTGCGTGAAGCACAGGAGCGGGAAAAAAACCTTGAAGCGAGAATGTAGGAGGAAATCAGAAGGCAAGTGCAAATAGCAGTGAGTGCAAGCAAGCAGGCATCAGAGCCAGGGATCAACATTAGCCAATCTGTTCAGTTGAAAAGCAGCTACGCTTCCACGGAGATACCAAATCAAGGGGACACAGGACTGTGCTTCCCTGTGGATGACGTCACTGAACCTTGTACAACGTGTGAGCTACACATTCCGAAGGAGAATTCCACAATCAAGGTGGCTATCGGTCTTGTTAATCCTATCGACCGAACCAAGACACCAAGGATTCATGCGAATATAATCCAAGAAGGATATGCTACCATCTCGGTAGATAAAGCTGAAAAAGGTTTTAGTGATTTGCCTCTTGACATTCCTGGAGGTGATGGCGAGAAGACTCTAGGAGAAGCGGAGAAGTCATTCATTCTATGGCGCAAGCACTACATCATCATTCCAGGGATGTCGGCTCCACCTCCTCCTGAACTACCTCACCATAGGTATGTGCGGATGAAAACACTACATCATTAATTTGTATTGGCTTAAATAATTAATAATCTGCTCATAATAATATGTCATTCCTTTTTTGTAGCAGATCCTCCCCCAACCTAAATCCAATTGTTCAATCGCCAGATCATCATAGTGCTCTGTACGATGACATTGTGTTGGAAGACGAGGCTGCATCCACACCATCTCCAAGGAGGTCTCCAACGTCGCAGCCGCCACCTCCAAGGAGGTCTCCAACGCCGCTGCCAACACCTCCAAGGAGGTCTCCAACGCCTCCCCCGCCCCCGCCTACCAAGAAGCCTAGCAAGAGGCCAGCCCCTCAAACGAAGAACCAGTCCCCGCCTGCAAAGAAAGCCACCGTGAAACCAAGGGCTATTCCCAAAATAATATCTGAAGAGAAGGAAGAAGGAACTGATGCATATAAAAAAGACATGTCTAGATTCTATGACAAACTTAAAATGAATCAAGAAGCAAGGAGAAACCCGGAGAAACCATACTTCTTCGTAGCTCCAGATATTCTAAGAAAAAAGGTGAATTCTTACCAGCAACAACAACGGGAATCTCGTAAGCCGTCCAAATCAACGTTATCAGACTATGACCGCACTCTCACAGGCGGCACAGAAAAAGAAGCGGGCAGGGAAAGGAGTTGCCCAACTCGGACAACAAGCGCACCAATCAATCCCCCCGCTAGTTGTTGGTAATAAATATGGTTCGAATTTAGGATTAATGCATCAGGCAAACATACCTCCGGATGTCGATTTGGATCATCTTGGTGAATTTCTTGATGAGACTAGTCTCGCCCTTTACCAGATGTTTGGTGATGGAAACATTGAGAGTGCGGCGGAGGTTGATATTTGGAAGAAAAAATTTGTACTAGGCCAGAGTCTATACAACCCTCAAGCCTTATCTGATCTGGGGACGCAAATGTACCTGCTAAACAAGTGGTACATGCAGGCGTCTACCAGTGGAGACTTCTGCGTTGGTGTCAGAATTAGAGACGAACATTGGTTCCGTGGCGATGATGTTATGTATGTTGACTTTGCAGAATTTCATCAACTATGCCACCTGACCCTCTGGACAAAGTTATCATTAGCTGCGATTGCCTGTAAGTAATAATTCTTTCGATCTATTATTAAACTCATCATATGTGTGTATATGCATATAAATTATCCTAACAAGTACTATATATATGCAGATTTACAATGATAGAGCTCAGAAAGGAAGGCTGCAATGAAATTGGTTTTGTTGATCCCCATATAGTATTCAAAGACCCAATTACTCCAAAGACTAATTGGAAGTCTGAGTCAGAGAGTAACCTCATGAACTTCTTAGTGAACCAACGCCACAAGAAGGATATACTCTTTCCCTATAACTTCAAGTGAGTGTTAATCATGTCGATCATAGCCTTAATGGCTCATATGTTGATTCTAGTTAATTAATGAGTGTTATGCGTTATATCTTATAAACACATGCAACAATCACTGGATATTGATGGACATCGATCTGGTGAAAAGTCACTTGATAATCTATGACTCGATGAGAAAACCACAACAAGACTACCAAGATATGATAGATATTATCCAGAGGTAATTTCGGGATCTCTAGCAACTATATATACACACAAACATGATGATTAACTATATCTGATGACGTGGCAAATTTTTTATTGGCAGTGTTTGGAAAACCTTTATTGAGAAGCAACACATGGAAAAATGCAAAGCGCCACTGAATGTAATCCCTTTGAAAGTAAGTCCCCTGAATCGCATCATCTTTATTAATTAAACATATAGCTTTCACCGGATCACCAGATTGGATGACAAGTCTTTTTCTTGTAAAGTGGTGTCTGAGGCAGGAACAGGGGAACAACTACTGTGGTTACTATGTTTGCAAGTTTATCAAGGTGCTCTTCCAAAGAACTCCTACAGAGAGACTCAAAGTACGTTAAAAATATACTATATATTCATTTAATTATTATTATTGATTGTGTTACTATGTCTTTATATATATATATATGTACATATATTAATTTATTTTCCTTTAATTCAAACCTGTAGACTCGATGGTTGGAGGAAAAGGTCAGACGACAAGACCAAATCAAAGCAATTCAAGAGTCTATAGCCGGAGTTTTTAATGAGCAGGTCATCGATTCCAAAGGCGAGTTCTACTTCGACCCAACACTGCCATTGAAGCCAAGCTAGAGGATGAGAGGAAACTTGTTATGTCACAACAACTATAATGCAATCTTTTGTAATATATGCACATGAAATAATATAATGTAAAATACACATATGCATGCATGCATGTAAATATATATATGATGCATGCATGCATATATATATATATATTTCTATGCTTGAATTGTGTGATTTAATACGTTCATTGTGCTTGAACCGAAACATACTATATGCGCGCATAAATGTATAATTAGCAGCGTACAATACGACTTCGAAAACCTATTTTGAAAAGAAAACAAAAAAATGAAAAGAAAAGAAAAAAGAAAAAAACCTTTAGTCCCGGTTCGTATTACCAACCGGGACTAAAGGTGCCGGCCATCGTGGCATGTCAGGAGGCACCTTTAGTCCCGGTTGGTGTTACCCACCGGGACTAAAGGTCCTCCTTTAGTCCCGGTTCCTGACCCGGGACTAAAGGACCCCCCTTTAGTCCTGGATGCTTGCTCCCGGGTGGGGAACCGGGACTAGAGGGGGTTCCCCACCGGGAGTAAAGCTCGGTTCTCTACCAGTGAGTACTGCTAAGGCATGGTCTGGCCGTCTCAAATTTTTGATGGCCGAACTATCCTATTATGGCAGAAAAGATTGTTTGGCACATAACATGTTTGGTCATGAAGTGTGAATTGAAAATACAGATTGTTACCAAAACAATGGTGAAAAACTCAAATGTGATCATATGTTACTTGCAACAAACACATCTAGCAAGAACGAAAAGGTGATAGTCGATCCATAAATAGTCATACATAATGGTTCTCATAAGTAGAAGCCAAATATCAAGTCTCATAGGCAAAAGCGATATAACAAGTCTTCCTCATCAAAAGTTATCTTTACATTCGTACTTCCATCTCACCCCCTAACTCTCGCGTCATCTCCTATCTATCTATGGTGACTGCACATCCGAGGGACCATCCAAAGCACCTGCTGCCGATGAAGGAATAGGTGGGTCGGTGATGTTCTCTTTTACATTGGCATCGACGGGATCGTGAACCTCGTGGGTAGTCTCATCTGAAGGAGCAACAATAGTTTAACATTTATGATACAGAATATTTGTCATTAAATTAATCAGATAATAAATCTTGATAATAAATTCATTTGCAAACATAAATAGTAACAAACTATAAAATTGGTCAATCTTGAGCAATTTTGACTAACACAAATCCCATAATTGCACATTTGATACGAAATAGTCTCACCTGTAGCACCTGCTGCCGAAGAAGGCCTAGGAGCGTCGGTGATGTTTTCTATGTGACTGGCGTCGCCGGCATCATGAACCTTGTCAGTCGTCTCATCTGAAGGAGCAACAATAGATTAACATTTATGATACCAAATATTTGCCATTAAAATAATCAGATAATATATTTTGATAATAAATTCATTTGCAAACATAAATAGTAACAAACTATAAATTTGGTCAATCTTGAACAATTTTGACTGACACGAATCCCATAATTGCACATTTGATACGAAATAGTCTCACCTGTAGCACCTGCCGCCGAACAAGGCCTTGGAGTGTCGGTGATGTTCTCTATGTGACTGGCGTCGCTGGCATCATGAACCTTGTCACTCATCTCATCTGAAGGAGCAACAATAGTTTAACATTTATGATACAAAATATTTGCCATTAAATTAATTAGATAATATATCTTGATAATAAATTCATTTGGAAACATAATAGTCTCACTTGAAGGAGGAGATGACGTCGAAGAAGGCATAGGAGGGATGATGATGTTCTCTCCAAGATTGGCGTCGACGTCATCATGTTCCTTTTCGGTCATCTGACCTATAGGGGCAACAATAGTTTAACATTTATGATACAAAATATTTGCCATTAAATTTATCAGATAATATATTTTCATAATATATATATTTGAAAACATAAATGGTAACACTATGAACTATAAATTTGGTCTCACCTGTAGGAGGAACATTAGTCTCTGTTGTGGTAGTGGAAGTCACCGCTAGAGCCTCAGGAGCTTCGAGAGTATCTATACCTAACTCCATGGTTGTCCTCACTGTACTCTGCTCATGCACCATCCTAGGTGATGACTCGGTGTATACAGGGGCAGCTAGACTAGGAGCTAGAGCAATTGGCCGTGCTAGTAGACCTGTTTGAATGTGAGTACTAGATGGGAACGTCTGGAATGGTACAGGTAGGAAACTACCGATCCCCTGGCTAGCTAGCAACATAGCCTGAGATTGACCCTGAGGTGGGGCAAGGACTTTAAAATTAGGGGGGGTGCAATTCCTATGGCACTGTAAAACTGATTGACATTCTTTTTGATGTGCATGCCATCGATGGAATGGCACACGGCCAAGTCCGACCAGTAAGGCAGGTACTTGAAGAAGATTGACATCTTCTTGAATGACATATCTCTTTTATTGATCTTTCTATCCTTTTTCTTTTTACCATAGGCGACTTTGATGTTCTTCACCATGTTATACATGTAATGCCCATCCTGCTTGTGGGGGTATGACCCCCGATACCGATAGGGCTATAAATGGGTTGAGCCACCAGGGGAGGCCTAGCCCACAAGACTGCGCATGGGTCGTGCTACTAGTGGAGGCCCAGCGTACACGACGACGTTGCGCGAAGCATGACATAGGTCGTCATGCCTCGCAAGACTGTGTGAAGATCCTAGGTGATCTAGGAAACCCACTCAGATATGCTAGATCCCATAATATCGGTAACTTCCTATCTTGTAAATCGATCAGGATAGAAACAACCAATCTATAACCCTACCCCTCGGTCTATATAAGGCGGGTAGGGACCCCCTCATTTTTCATCTGATCATATGTAATACAACCCATCGAAAGGCACAAGACATAGGGTATTACACCATGCCGTCGACCTAAACCTACCTAATCATTGTCTCTTGTGTTCTGTGTCACCATCCGGTTCCCTCACGCACACCTCCACCAATACATCTACTACCATAGGCATACCGCTCGGTAGATTGCCAGCTAGATTTCATCAACAATGGCACGCTAGGGAGGGGGTGTGCGTGCTGAATTCATGGCAAACCAGATGGTCACCTTTTCGAGCACCATGGCCCTTCTTGAGCCAGGCCAGATCTTCACGGTCGGATCCATGACCTGGATCGTCGACCCCAATGACAACGGGGAGATCATGGAGGTGGTGCAAGATCACCCTACACCGATCGTGTCAACACCTGCAATGACATCTTTGATTCTAGCACTCGCCGCTGGGTTAGGAGATCTATCAGCAATGATGATCTGATCGCATCCATCGATTGGGTCATAGACCGCTTAACAAAATGTTAGTTCCTCATAGATTTGATCTTAGACCAATCTAGAGAGAGTGATGATTTTCCTACACTCCAAGATCACCAAGCCGCTATGACCGAGCGACCTGCTTGGCCACATAGTTCGAGGCGACCAGATTCTGATCTGGTGATCACTGCTGCTCTAGAGGGGCGCACGACATAGCACCAACCACTTCTTGCTACCGGCCTACGCTTGGCTGACTACGAGGCCCCGATGGAGAACCCGCTGAGGTTCTATCCCTTTGGGCTAGAGGGTGCAGGATCTACGTACCAGAACGCCATCCACCACCTCTTTGTCGACCATGTCGAGCGTGACCACGTCACCAACCTCTACATGATTGACCTGACTGACTCCGGTCAGCCTGCGCCTATGGTCAACATGGTGGCTATTCGCCTGCTCTTGGATGATTCCCCTCTTCTAGCCGAATCTCTCCATAACATTCTAAACAAAAGCCCCAATGATTATTCCGAGGGCTCAACTAGGACCGTATTAAGCTGCCCTACTTTCCCTCCAGGGTTCGAGGGTATAATTTTCCACGTCAGCCATGACAGTGTCACCAAGGACAGCAAAGCCGCTGAAGAGTGCGAAGCTCGTCTAGCGAAGAACACCGATCTCCAGCGTGAAAGCTCTAGTTTGGTTTTGGTAAATTGAAGAAACCCTAAGTGCTAACCTAGTTTATCAAAGCGATTATGAGATAGGTGGCACTACTCCAAGTGATGAAGAAATTGTGAAGATCATGATGATGGTGATTCCATGGTGATGATCAAGTGCTTGGACTTGAAAAGAAGAAAGAGAAAAACAAAAGGCTCAAGGCAAAGGTATAAATGATAGGAGCAATTTTATTTTGGTGATCGAGACACTTAGTGAGTGTGATCACATTTAGGATCGATAGCCATACTATTAAGAGGGGTGAAACTCGCATTGAAATGCAGTTATCAAAGTGCCACTAGATGCTCTAACTCATTGCATATGCATTTAGGATCTAGTGGAGTGCTAACACCCTTGAAAATGTTTGTGAAAATATGCTAACACATGTGCACAAGGTGATACACTTGGTGGTTAGCACATTTGGGCAAGGGTTAGGAACTTCACCGGTGGAGTGTCCGCCCATAGAGTGCAGACAGTCTGATGGTGCCACCGGTGCCCTAGATAGAAAAGACGAAGGTCACTGTAAGTGACCAAAAACTGGTCTCAGTAGGACTAGTGCGTCCAGTCAGGTGAAGCATGAAGACGCTAGCGTCGGTCTCTGACCGGACGCTAGGTCACTTAGTGACCGGATGCTAGAAGGTTGCGTCTAGTCATGCTGATGTGGCAGCGCATAGGGGAGTCGCCGTGTGACTAGACGCTGGGTGTGTCCGGTCGAGCATGACCGGACGTGTCCGGTCGTGAAAAATCATTTTTGGATGCTTACTGGAAACGACCGGACGCTGAGGTCCAGCGTCCGATCACTTCGCAGCAGCGCGTCTGGTCTTCACTTAACCGTTGGGATCAGGCGATCAACATTTGAAGAGAGGGAACACATGGCATGCATTGCATGACCAGACACTAAGGTCCAGCGTCCGGTCAATATGACCGGAGCGTCCGATCACCCCGTGTTGTGCCCAGTGAAGGGGTACAACGGCTCTATTTCGTGGGGGCTTCTATTTAAGCCCCATGGTTGGCTCAAGCTCACTCTCTTGGCCATTTGCATTGACATAGGAACCTTGTGAGCTTAGCCAAAGCCCTCCCACTCATCTACATCATTGATTCATCATCTTTGTGTGATTGGGAGAGAATCCAAGTGCATTGCTTGAGTGTTTGCATCTAGAGGCACTTGGTGTTCGTGTTTCATTGTAGGATTCGCTTGTTACTCTTGGTGGTTGCCGCCACCTAGATAGCTTGGAGCAGTGAAGATCGTTGAGCGGAGGGTGGTGATGGTCTCCGACTCCGATCGTGGTGATTATGAGGGGTTGTTGACCTTTCTCCAGCAGAGAGCCAAAAGGTACTCTAGTGGATTGCTCGTGGCTTATGTGATCCTCATCTTGTGTTCGTTGTGCGGCACCCTATTGTGGGTTTGGTGTGTGATGCCAATTAGTGCGTGAACCTCCAAGTGAGTGAATCGCCACAACGAGGAGTAGCTTGCCAGCAAGCAAGTGAACCTCGGTAAAAAATCATTGTGTTCATCATTTGATTCTGAGGTGATTGGTCTTCATTGCTATTGATTCTTGTGATTGATTGGTTCACTCCTTGACACGGTGGTATAACTATCTTGCTCACTCGCTTTACATTACCGCAAACTAGTTGTCAAGCTCTTTAGTGTAGCTAGTTATGAGAGCTTGTTAGTTTGGTTAGTGTGGCTCTTTAGTTAGCCTTTGAGAGCACACTAACTTAGTGTAGTGACATAGCTATTGTGTGGATATAAACTATATCAACTAGAATTATGGTAGGTGGCTTGCAATTGTAGTAGGCTAGCACAACACTTGCTTCGCCTCATAATTGTCTAACCGGTTTGCTAAGTATTGTTGTAGAAATTTTTATTAGGCTATTCACCCCCCCTCTAGCCATTAGGACCTTTTACAGCGTCGCCGAGATGCAGAAGTAGCCCAAGGGGCTGACGAGGATGGTCATGGCCTGCCACGCCATCAACATAATCTAGAAGAGGTATTTGACATGGTGGGTGACTAGCCAGTCTACCAGACTCCAAGCACCAATCTAGCCATCACTTTCAACCAACTCGACAAACTTCCTCACACTCCAGAGGTCGAGAAGGTCCGAGCACATATCATAGTCACACAAGTGCAAGTCAACAACTTCCAAAATGATGCCCCATCTTATTCCACCACATCAGCTCATAGCTGCCGCTCTCGCTGTGATGGAGGAGGCTAGCATCACGGTGTTGAGGGCCCCCAACTTCGGGTTGGAGGTCCCTACCTCTATAGAGGATGTAGAGGCAACTATGAAGCTCATTCACGCCATGATGTCTGCCCTCCACGCCCCTAGGGAGGTCAGTGCGGCAACCGCAACAAGGAGGTCAATCAACCCCTCCCTCATGACCTTCATGACCACATCAACGCTAGCGCAGATGTCCATGACCACATAAAAATAGCAGGTCCGCATGTTATGAAGCAGATATGGAACATCACTGGCAATTTGATGCCGAACATGAGAGATTTGCTACCCGTCAAGGACCACTCCTTGCCAGCGCATCAGGACTAAGCCCCTTCATGGAAAGGCTCTGAGCCATCCAATGGCCTATGGGTTTCAAGGTCATTGGTGTTAACACCTATGACAAAAAGTCCAACCCTGCTCAGTGGCTAACTCTATACGAGATCGCCATGAAAGTCACGGGTGGAGACAAAGATGTTATGGTGAACTATCTTCCCGTCATGCTTAACCAGTCTGCAAATAACTGTCTCCTCAGCCTGTAGGAGAACTCCAACCGATCTTGGGACGACCTCAAGAAAGTCTTCACCAACAATTACATGGCTACATGCGAGTAGCCTGACACCAAGTATGACCTAGAGAAGCTTCATCAGTCCACCGGGGAGTCCCTACGTGATTTCATTAGGCGCTTCTCAGAGATAAGAAATTTTGTTCCCAACATCACTAACACCGAGGCCATCGCCACTTTCACCAAAGGGTTTCAACACAAGCAGCTCCATGGAAAGTTGTACCGCAAGAGGCCCACAACCATCGGTGAACTAATACAAATAGAAAACGGATACACCGACACCAAAGAAGCCAAACGGGCTACCCGCTCCGCTCACCGCTAGCGCCGCGACGATGACTGTCGTGAAGACAGGTGCTACGACGACCATGACTGCCACCATGACAATCAAGACCATTGCGAATACCGCGACCACCGCCATGATGACCATGAGCCCTAGCATGGCGACAACCTAGAGAGCTCGAGAGGCAGATTATTCCACTGTCGCTGGCCTGATAACTCGATCAACACCATCAACCCCTGTGCCAAGCGCACCTATGACATTGACTTTGGCAAGCTGCTAGATGACCCATGCCCTATCCACAAGGATACCATGCACACCATGCGAGAGTGCAGAGGCCTAAAGACAACGCTCAGTGGCGAATCATCAAAGAAGCCACAACGTGATGACGATGAGACCAAAGATGGTTAGGGCGGAGAACGAGGCAAGAACAAGGCCCCCCTATTAGGACCCCACCAATACCATCGCCACCATCTTTGGTGGGAGAGCTGTCTCCGAAGACAAGCAGGAGCAGAAGCTTGTAGCCCAACGTGTCATATCGGTCGCTACATATGACGACTCCGTCGCTGATCCCAAGTACCTCGACTAGTCGGAGCACCCGATCACATTCTCTAGGGCCGATCAGTGGTCGAACATCCCATACCCTAGGCGTTTCCCACTCATCCTAGATCCCATAAATAAGGACGTGCGCTTCCAGAAGTTCCTCATCGACGGAGGGAGCGTCCTCAACATCCTCTTCATCGGATCTCTGGAGGAGCTAGGGCTCAAGAAGGAAGACCTCACCCCCATGGACTCTCCATTCTGGGAATCGTTCCTAGGAAGGCGTCCCTACCCTTGGGACAGATTACACTACCGGTTTAGTTCAGCATCTACAAGCATTTTCGCGTCAATTATGTCAACTTCCTCGTCGCTAATTTCAACACAACTTACCATGCCATCCTCGACCGACCAACTCTTGCCATGTTCATGGCCATGCCACACTATATGTACCTTGTGCTGAAGATGCCAACAAAGTAGGGGTCCTCTCTATGCACGCCAACCTCGATGTCGCCTACAACTATGAGAAGGAAAGCTTCACGCTCACCGAGGCAACTGACATCTCCATTCGCATGCAGGACTGCATCGCAACTTCATAGCTGATCCCTCTAGAGGACCTAGAGATCCCAACCATGGAGACCGCCCAAGCATCAACCGAGTTCAAGGAGGTGAAGGAAGTGGCCCTCGTCCCTGGTGACTAGTCTAAGACTGTTCGGATCGGGGCCAAGCTCAAACCTAAATAGGAAGACACGCTCGTCAGCTTCCTAAGGGAGCATGTCGACGTGTTCATGTGGAAACCTATGGACATGACTAGCATGCCTTAGGAGCTGATCGAGCACTCCTTAAACATCTCGGTGACCGCCAAGATGATCAAGCAAAAGCTTCGATGATTCACGTAGGACAAAAAGGAGGCTATTAGGGTAGAGATAACCTGACTCTTAGCTGCCGGTTTTATTAAAGAGGTGTATCATCCGGAGTGGTTAGCCAACCTAGTTCTTATAAGAAAAAAGAATGGAGAATGTGCGTTGATTACACCGATCTCAACAAACACTGCCCTAAAGACCCCTTTGGCCTACCTCACATTGACGAGGTCATGGACTTCATAGCCAGCTATGAGCTCCTGTGATTTTTAGATTGCTACTCTGGTTATCACCATATCGCGTTAAAGGAAGAAGACCAGATCAAGACGTCATTCATCATGCCCTTCAGTGCCTACTGCTACACGATGATGTCCTTCGGGCTCAAGAACATGGGTGTGACCTATCAAAGAGCCATCCAGCGCTGCCTCAAGGACCAGATCGGGAAGAATGTCGAGGCTTATGTCGATGATGTGGTGGTCAAGTCTAGGACTGCTGACACCCTCATCGCCGACCTCACCGAAGTTTTCAAAGCCCTAAAAGTATACTGATGGAAGCTGAATCCCACTAAGTGCATTTTTGGTGTTCCATCTGGTATCTTGCTAGGCAACATCGTTAGTCACCACAGCATCAAAGCTGTTGGTATAAATTAATGCACACAGAATAATCCGCATGCGCATGGATATTATATTGATGTAGCACTTCATCGGGAGTACCCAGTTTTACATTGAACTCAAGGAAACATGTGTGAGAATAACCAAATCTAACTTATCCCAACTTCACAATCAAGGTTAGATAATAGCAACGTAGAGGAGACTGCTAAGGTCTTCTAGTTCTAACTTCGATAAGCTTTGTCTTCTATTATTCAATTCTGGGGATATTACTAGAGAAAACACAGGCAAAGTATGTTTCCTATAGCAACAATATCCTGCTTGGCCTACTAATGGGAGGTGGACTACAAAGGATTCAATGAGGCTATAAAGTCACCCTCGTGAGCTACCACCGATCCAAAAATAGGGTACATCAACGAGAAACCGAGTCTAAGCACCACGCTTACACTACGAATACTACTTTAACCTAGGATCTACAAGGATTAAAGTACTCAAAAGAGAGTTGCAAACCTGAAGAACAATATGAACAAGATACTTACTTGAATTAGAAGTCGATTACTAGAGAAATCTCATAAGCAAGCTCAAGAAGAACTTGATTCCACTAGGGTACAAACCATAGAGAGAGCACCGATAGGCCAGGACTCCTCCTAGCTCTTCTCTCTCACTCTATCTCACTATCTCTAATTCAAACTAGATCCTATTAAGGACTAATCTTCTCTTGATTGCTAGCTTTGATCCTGGTGGATTTATGAATTAGGGTTTCTAACTTCTCAGCTCTTAGGATCAAATGAGGCATGCCCTAAGGGGGGGGTGTAGGCTCGTATATTGTGGCAGAACCACCCAAAATAATGCACTTATGGAGGTGCTTGTCTTCCACTAGACACTAAGCACCCCAAGAGCGAGCTATATCGGGCGGATTCCATCGAGCACACCCCAAGAGAGAGCCCGAAATAACCCACATTTTCCCCCAGGATCCAATAATGAGAACGAGTTACATTACTTAGTCCATTTCATACATCTAGAGGTCTTAGAAATACATTATTACAGGACCAAATTCAGAGTGTGGAAATTTAACAGCGGAATGAAAAGAAACATCTATCGATAATTTACAAGGATCCGCCTATGCCCACTAGAAGAATCCCTCACACAACGGCTACTCCTCAAGCAGTACCTACAACAGGGGTAAATAAACCCTGAGTACACAATGTACTTGCAAGAATTATCCGACTAATGGGAATAATTTCCCAACTCCAAGGAATATGATAAGCTTTATGGTTTGCTGGGTTTCCTTTTTGCAGAAAGCAATACTAATAGTGCATCCTTATGTATGTTTATTTTTAGCAATCATGATTATTACTTTATCTAGCCATTCTATGTAAGCACCTGTTCTACTTTCAAGCAAGAGTTGAGCAAACAGTTCCATTTCACCACATTTCATCTTTCAGTTCTTACTACGATGCTAGAGTGTAGACAAGCTGTACCGGATCACCGGTGATTCGCGAATCAATGTGCCCAGCTGGGTACCCCAAAACACATGCCCTGCTTGTACCCCAGGCATAAGCAAGACCAACCCGCCACTCTCCTGTCATGGGGTCTAGGTCCCCGTCAAAACTTGGACTCCAAGCCCCCGCTCCTGAGTCCTGGACTCAGTTCAGTGCTTAGACCTCCACCATCCCCGCCTCCAATCAGTTGGTCTGAAAAGAGCCAGAACCCATAACAAGAGAGCAACAAGCCTTCTCTATGCCCATACACAAGTATGTGCTTAGGATAATAAGTCTGTGACTTGCCTAGAGTCCATTGCAATGGCCGGTCCTTAACCGACACAAACAAGGAAATAGTGTAACCAGGCTATGCCCCGTTGGCCGCAAGATACAACCTCTTACACCCACCAATACCCAAACCATATCCCTGCTCGGTCTCCATTTTTCCTTTCACCATTTTACCATGAGTGATAATAATAATCACCTATTGTGAGTAACGGCAGGTTACTCATGCTACCGAAATCCTGAGCATAGCAACTACTCGACCTATTCTAGTACGACTCATAGGTAGGTATATCTATGCAGGTAGTTTCCATAAAATGCCTGTAACGTAAATGCACATCATTCAAAATAAGGGTTATGCACCGGGGCTTGCCTTGGGCAGGCGGGGTGTCAACAAATCAGCAACTGATGCCTATGGCACTCCCTCCTGAACGAGAATCTCCTCCTCGTACTCTTCAATGATCTCCTCGTACTCCTGTTTGCCCACAGGCACAAACTCTACCAACACATTATCTACATGCATGAAATGATGATGCAACACTTTGTAATACGGCAAAAGCAACTCTTAAAATAAAATACATCTGTCAAGCTACTAAGCTAGCTCTACCGACTAAGATGCTAAGTTACCTATTATTACCACTAACAGGTATGAAATCATTGCATGCATTATGTTAGTAACTAAAGACATCCCTATTCTTAATATCGATTTACTCTATATATGATAAAACAAGGAGTACTAGCTATTCTATTTATCAACCTACTCTAGGGATACAAAAATTACAGTGAGCACATAATAATCTAATGAACCTACTATAAAAATTTCATGGCTAAGGCTATCACCAATTTGCCACAAAAATTAATGAATCTATCATTATCATAGCTAACTATAAACTAACTACACCAATGGATATATAACATTTTTGTGAACCTAACAAATTTTGTTTCACTATTTTTGGACACCTACAACATTTACTATAATTTTCCAAAGATCAGCTCAAAACTAAAATGAATAAACATTTACTAATTCCCTAGAAAAAGGAAAACCAAAATCCATCCGCGCGGCCCACAAGCAAGCGATGCGGCCCATGCACGAGCAGCGTGCGCACGCGTGATCCACCGGGGTGGCCCACACGGACGCGGCCCAACCGCGCGATGACGGCCCACGACGGGGAGGCCAGCGTGTGCCGGTACATTTGCTAAAACGTCCTTGAACTACCGATGATTCACCCTGATGTCTGCAGTACTATTCCCACAGTCAGTGTTTAAGCAAATTAACGCTCAAAACAAACTGTCTTCACCACGGCTAAGTCCTCGGACACCCACGCCCGCACCAGCACGGTGGTGACTGCACTGGGCGGTCACGCCAGCCAGCCTAGCCCCTCCCCTCACCCAATAGCGAGCTGATGCTCACCTAGATACAAACTCGAAGCGATGGGCGGTGAAGCGATGAACAGAGATGTGGTCCCGAGCTCTCTCCATGGCAGTGGACTCCTCCCTATGGCGGCGGCCATGTTCCCATGAGCCAAGGCACAAACGACATGAACGAACTCAAGAATGGGCATCAGCAACTCACCCAGAACCTACCAGACATGGTGACTTGACGGGGGACGGACCGGGTGAGTCCGGCCATGCGCACATGGCAAGCCTCGTGGTGGACAGCGGTGGTGTGACCGTGTTAGCGGCACCGGGAAGGTAGTGGCGGTGAAAATGGGGTGCACACGGGATGGAGGGGAATAAGGTGAAGACATAGTTCTGAGTAATTGAATGGAGGTTGATGGTGCAAGGTGAATTGGACGAGCGCTGCCGTTTGGCCTTAAGATGGCCAACAGTGGGGAATGTCCAAATTGAAGCTCGACATGGTGTGTCTATAGCAGTGGGCAAGCTTGGCGCAGAGCTAGGTTCCCAATTGCGCCTCTGGCGTGCGCAATTGCTCGATTGCACCGACACTGCGAGCTAGCCTTAGCGCGGCTCGGTGATGCCAACGCGACGCCATTAAAGGCGGAGGTGACTAGGGAGCGCAGAGTGGTGCACGCCACTCAAAAGAAATGGACAAGGGCACACAGGGAAGGTTACACATACGCGTACGAGTCAGCATGGCTCGTGCAGCCGTAGCGCCTTAATTGGCAAGCCGACAGCGACACAGCCATGTGCTGGTGCAGCAGGCATGCGCAGCAATGGCAGCAGTGATGCGGCGCAAGTGATGGGTGCATGTGATGTGACGATGTGACACAGAGGAACATGCGTTTGCTAGCAATGGCGGCTATGGCCATGCGATGCAACACCAACATGGATGACAATAGTGCCTGGCGGAGTAGAGCCTGCACAGCGCGATGCGGTGGCCCAAGGGTACCAACAGCGACGCTAGCGGCAGCGTGCATCGCGATGAAGAGGAGGGCCTGCTGCTAGAAAGGGCTACCAGCCACCACAGCCAGTCGAGCCTAGCTAAGCACGCGCGCTCGCTCATGCGGTCATCGCGTCGATGATGGCACATGTGCAACGATGACCGCGCCCATGCGATAACACCGGTCGGGAACGTCATGCGCATGAATTTTAAAGCGTTAAAAATCCCCCAAAACGTTGATCTAATCGCCAAACCACCTATGCAATTCCTAAGAGGGCATATTAAGCTACTAAAACAAGTCATGAAACCACCTCACTACTGAATCCAATTCTCCTACAAAAATATCAAACATAGCTTTGTCAAACCACTTTTCATACTTACGAACTTGACCAAGTCTTGATTGGATTCGCGTCAAATTCGATTTCCAAGCTATTAGGTATGCTAGCTAGTGAATTCCTTTCTTGACCATAGGTATTTCATCGCCATCTACAAAGTTCATACTTCTAACTCTACTAAAGTTCCATATATACATTCTATAGCGTTTTCGTTCAATAAAAATTCATGAACATCCGAACTTGGAAATTTTATACATCACGAACGACCATTTGTTATGCCTTTCCGTTGATCATTTTAAGTTACATCAATTGATTTACACACTATATCACATGCATTAACACATAACCATGATGCTCATGACATGTTTGAGCAAAAGATTTTACAGTGTAACACCGAGGGTGTTACCCAGATATAGCCCGAAGCATCCAACATGAGCCCTTGGATCAAACCGACTTAAAGAACGGCGGAGATACAATCCTTAAGGTGGCGTAGAACCAACATAACAACAAGGCTAATAGGTGGGTCCCATAGGGGCCATGTAGCCTCCAGTGGGGCCGGATGGCCCCACGTGTCCTACTTCAGTGATTCACCTTCTGGAGTCTTCCCACGCCATTTACACAGTGGAATTTCATGATTTCTTTTGATGAATAGGTCCTCCTTGATGGTTTTCTGATTAAATCCTGCTAAAAACACAGACACCAGAACTCATAGAATTTGTCAGTTTAAACCCCTAAGTCTACATTGGTGATCCATTTTAGCCATTTATACAAGTTATATGGATAGTTTATGATGAATGTTAGCTATCGTCAACAAACTCCCCCACACTTAGGCTTTTACTCGTCCTTGATAAAAGGATAGATTACTCAAAACATAACCTTGGGACAAGGCATCAACATAAAACTATTCCTAGTCATGCATGCACTATAGGATTCAAAGTGTCTACCATGAAACTTTGGGTGGTTGAAGAGCGGAATAGCTTGAAACAGATCACCATCTTCCTTCAGTCAAGTCAATTGGAGAAATATTTTAAGATTTTTGAAAACAAAAACATAGCTTACCTTCTCCTTTTGTAGTACTCTCAAATCACTTTGTATATGTGGTATTTTTGGATCCTCACCAAGGCATTGATGACTTTGCCTTCGTTTTGCCTACTTCTAAACGCTTATGTCGATCTCAGGTAGGGATGAATACGAAAACATACTTGCATTGCATATATTGTAAAGTCAAACCAAGTATCCAAGGAGAAAGATGTCATACTCCTAGATCAAGATGTGCATGTGTATGGATATATATGGAGAGTATATTCAGTAGCCAGCTATAAAATAAGTTATTCTATAGCCACCTCCATTTACGATAATTTTATATACTAATTTATGATAATGTCAATACATATTTATGATAGTTGGGTTACTATAACACATGGAGATATTTACCATAACGTTATAGTAAACCACTTAGTAAGGAGTTACTATAATCTCGTAAATTAACATTGTAATTATCGTAACTCAAAGTGGCTACATAATAAGTTATTTTGTAGCCAACTACAGGGTGAGAGTCTATTCAGTAGCCAGCTACAAAATAAGATATTCTGTAGCCACCTCCATTTACGATAATTTTATATACTAATTTACGATAATGTCAATACATATTTACGATAGTTAGGTTACTATAACACATGAGGATATTTACCATAATGTTATAGTAAACCACTTAGTAAGGAGTTACTATAATCTCGTAAATTAACATAGTAATTATCGTAACTCAAAGTGGCAAAAGAATAAGTTATTTTGTAGCCAGCTACAGGGTGAGAGTATATTCAGTAGCCAGCTACAAAATAAGTTATTTTGTAGCCACCTCCATTTACGATAATTTTATATACTAATTTACGATGATGTTAATACATATTTATGATAGTTGGGTTACTATAACACATGAGGATATTTACTATAACGTTATAGTAAACCACTTAGTAAGGAGTTACTATAAATCTCGTAAATTAACATAGTAATTATCATAACTCAAAGTGGCTACAAAATAAGTTATTTTGTAGCCAGCTACAGGGTAGTTAGTTATATGGTGGCTAACCTAATTCTTCTATGCTCCTTGAAGCATATCTCTCTTAATTGAAACCTGAAAAACTTTGTAGGAAAACACAGGCTATCTTATTCATCTTTTTCTTTCTTTCTTTTTTTAGGCGGGCATCTGAGTACCTATTGTTTTCAATATCTCATACACTTGTCCATTTTTTCAATACTTTTTCTTTTTCTTTCTTTTATGAATAACTTTTGCATAGCCCATGCCTCTCTTTCTGCAATTGAAACTTTTCAAGAGAGACATTTACAATAACTTAGAGCATTTATCCTATCAAGCATATTTTTGTGTCTATTCCCAATATAGGAGTAGAATATTTTTAGGTGGATGGAAAACATGTTGTTGCATACTCCCAATGTAGGAGGCGCAGATATATGTGGAGTGTACGCTATCTTGATCTTGAGAGCATGATAAGTTTCTCAACAAATGTCACAAGGTTTGACCAAACTCAACACAATGACAATTAGTATATGTAGAAGGTTTTCCTAGTCTATAGTATGGCTCTGGTAGGACATTGCTTATCACAAAGGAGAGGTGTAGCTATTCTTTTTACTTTTTGAAATAAAATTCTCCAATAACAAGACATCAAGAATTAAGTTCTCATCATTCTACTATATCTCATTCCACAACAACTTAAGTAACATGGGGTCCATAATAATAAGTTCCCAACAATAGCATGACTTTTAGGAAAAGTATTATCTGAGTCTATCCTTAAGTCATGACTGAAATAATCTTTTCTTAGGTTTTAAAGTTGCTTTATTAAAGGTTTTTCAATTCTGTTCGAAACATAAAGCGAAACATATATAAATAAAGTGTATTGGGCTCAAACCTGACCATGGACGAAGCGCGGGGCGAGGCAGAGCAGTGATGGGTCGGCCGGCCCATAGAGGACGTCGGGCAGCCCACTCTTGGGCCCATTTTGGTCCAACTTTGGCGAGCATCAATATTCTAACGATCTGAGCTAAGCGAGTAACCTAAACATACTATCTTTAAACATATGACCTAAACACTCGTGCCTTATTATCGACTATCTAATTCTCACTTCTTCATCTTAACAACAAAGTGATTTAAAGCATTAAGATCGCACTGTAGGCTTTTGCGATAAACATGTTCCTCATTGATCGTTTGCTCTAGGGTATAGATAACATTGGAAAGGTCTTCAATCTTCTTGTCTAGGAGAGCCATAGTCATCCTTGGACAATTCTCAGCCTCTTGGATAGGTGGTGATGGTGCCTTCCTCTTCTTCTCCTTTGGTGGAACAACCATGATCTGATCTGGCGTAGCACAAACTCCATCAATGGTGGTACGAGGGGTGACCGACTTGTATTTTGCACATGTAACGTCTCCAAATTTGTTGGTCTTCACTCCGGTCAGCACCTCGTGTCCCTTCAGATGAAGGAGGTTGATCTCCTTCGTCACATTGATCAGCTTCTGGAGGTCCAGATAAGGCTCTTGTTAATGTGGCTTATCTTTAAGAGGTGGACACGGCGGTGGCAGGACAAGGACCAGATGACGGATAGCTTGGGTGAAGTTAGATTGTCTTGAGCGAATGGGGGTAACTTCAGGAGGAACGACAGTCAGCGCAAGCGCATCAGGCTTCTTGCTAGGATCAAAACCATACTAGACAATCTCTTTGTTGGCCATGGAAACTAGAAAGGTGGAGAGCTTTGCTGTTGTTCGAGAGAGAAGGCTTTGATGGGATGGCTATAGAGGAGGCAGAGACTCATTTATATAGGGGGAAAAACTTGCAGCAGGGGTCAATATCTATCCATACGGGGTCTCGTAACAAAGAAAAACCGAATGCGTTGAAAAACTATGGGATTTTTACAAGGAAGGATTTAGAAGACATGAGAGAGTTGACCGGGTGCGAGGTGGATGACAAGTGAGCCGGGCAGCCTCTAGGTGGGGCTGGGTGGCCCCACACATCATCATCTCATGTGGGTTTTTCTCATGGTGGTTTCTTATCCCTATCTAATCCTGAAAAGTATATTTTTGTGTTACTAAACGTACGGAGGATGGCAGAGGTGTAAATCTATGCTAAAATCAAGAAATCTACCTCATCCAAATCCTCAGGTGGTTTTTCAGGTTCTAGAAAGATCTTAAGATGGTGGCCATTTACCTTAAATAATGTACCTTCATTATTTTGAAGTGTTACCACTCCATGCGATGAAGTGCTTATCACCTTGAATGGTCCTTCCCATTTGCTCCGAAGTTTTCCATGCCCGAATAATTTAACCCTAGAATTAAAAAGTAATACCTTATCTTCAGGGGTGAACTCCTTCTTGATCCTATTGTCATGCCATCTTTTCGTCCTCTCTTTGTAAATCTTAGAGTTGTGATATGCTTTTTCACGCCATTCATCAAGCTCAGAGAGTTGCACTTCCTCTTAATTCCTGTGGCCTCAAAGTCCATATTTCATCGCTTGATGGCCCAGTGAGCTTTGAATTCTAGCTCAACAGGTAGATGACAGGTCTTCCCATAGACCAGCTGATATGGTGACATTCCCAGTGGTGTTTTATAGGCCATTCTATATACCCATAGTGCATCGAGTAGCCGATCCTTCCATGCAGTCCCCATCTCGTTGACCGTCTTTTGCAGAATGTTCTTGATTTGTTTATTTGATGTTTCTGCTTGGCCACTTGTCTAAGGGTGATATGGAGCAGCAATATTGTGATGGATCCCATGCTTTGACAAGTAATTGTGAAAATTCTTGTCAGTGAAATGAGTTCCTCCATCACTAATCACCATCTTTGGAACTCCGAATCTTGGAAATATTGTCTCTTCAAACATCTTCTTGGAGTTCTTTGCATCTATAGCTTTGCATGGCATGGCTTCAACCCACTTGGAAACATAGTCAACTACCACCAAGATGCTTTCATAGTTCTTTGACTTCAGAAAAGGTCACATGTAATTGATTCCCCAGACATCAAAGAGCTCAATCTGAAGGTTGTTGGTGAGTGCCATGGCATCTCTTGAATTAATGTTCCCCTACCTCTGACATGCTCCACACCTCCTGATGAAGTCTTTTGTGTCTTCATACATGGTTGGCCCAAAGAATCCACTTTGCCAAATTTTTGAATGAGTGCAGAATGCACCATAATGTCCTCCACATGGTGATGAGTGGCAACGCTCAATGATCTTGATGCCTTCTTCCACCGGTACACATCTTCTGAGTGGGCCATCAGAGCAGACTCTGAAGAGGTACGGTTCATCCCATATGTGGAGACAACTTTCATAGATGAGTTTCCTTTTGTTTTCTCCTAGTGGTACATAACCTACAACCATAAAATTAACAATATTTGCGTACCAGGGGTTGGATTTTGTAACCTTGAAGAGCATGTCGTCCCATAGTGAATCGTTGATGGGTAGTTCCTGCAAATTCTCAAACTACATTCTAGACAAGTGATCGGCAACATAATTTTCTACTCCCCTTTTATCTTTTATTTCTAAGTCAAATTCTTGGAGTAACAAAATCCATCTTATTAATCTAGGTTTATCATCTTTCTTAGTGAGCAAGTATTTTAAAGCAGCATGATCAGTATAAACAATCACCTTTGCTCCTACTAAGTAAGATCTAAACTTATCAATAGCAGAAACAACAGCTAGGAGTTCTTTTCCAGTTGTTGCATAATTAACTTGAGGTCCTATCAGAGTTTTGCTTGCATAAGCAATTGCATGATTCTTTTTATCTTTAGTTTGTCCCAAAACTACCCCCACATCATAATCACTAGCATCACACATAATTTCAAAAGGCAGCGACCGATCAGGTGGTTGAATGATTGGTGTAGAGATGAGTGCTTTCTTAAGAATGTTAAAAGATTTCAAGCATGCATCATCAAATTCAAAGGGAACATCCTTAGCCAAAATATTTGTAAGTGGTCTAGCAATATGTGAAAAATCTTTTATAAAGCGGCAATAAAAACTAGCATGACCAAGGAAACTATAGATCCCTCTAATATTTACGGGAGCAGGTAACTGTTCAATTACTTTAATTTTAGCACTATCTACCTCAATCCCTCGTTCGAACACCAAGTGTCCAAGCACTATTCCTTCTCTAACCATGAAATGGCATTTTTCCTAATGAAGGACTAAGTGCTTTTCTTCACATCTTTGCAAAACCTTGTCTAAATTTTCAAGGCAATCATCAAAAGTTTTCCCATAAACAGAAAAGTCATCCATGATTTCTTCAATCATATCAGAAAATATAGACATCATGCATCTTTGAAAAGAAGCTAGAGCATTACATAATCCAAAAGACATTCTACGATGGGTGCAAAGAGCGGGGCTAATACCCTTGAGGTCTTGGAGTGAATAGCCAAAGGCATAACGATGCTTTTCTAAGACAGTAACGATGCTTTTCTAAGACAGTTAGCAAGCATAGGGATTCTTCCTAAAAAAGTTTATCACTTATGATCATAGGAGAATCCTGATCATTATTAAGAAAAGCATATCTAAGGTAGGGGTTTAAGCTCAATGAGCTTAGGTGGTTCTAGCAATTCATCTAGAGGTTCAGACTCCGTGGGATTTTCATCTTCCTCCTCGATGAAGAACTGGGCATCATCTTCAAGGTTGGGTTCGATCAAATAGTGAAGAGATGCAACCTTAACCTCTTTCATTGGGTCTTCCTCAGGAATTGGCTCACTCTCAGCATTTGGAGAATGAGTAATGGGTATTGAAAGTTTAAAGTTTTTCCTGAGTCTTATATTCAACTTCCCCATTTTTGTCCTTCTTAGATAAGTCTTTCAATTGGTTGTCCTATCAACAAGTCGAACTCCAAAATATCAAAGATATAGAAGCTCAAATGAACTTTAGTTTTTTACCTAGATAGGGAGGACAAACAAAATTCCCAAGCTTGGGAGAATGTGTACTGAAAGACTTTTCAACAACTTTGTTGTTGGGGTTAATGGCATTTGTTTTAATAAATCAAGAACAAATGATATCGACATGATATTAATACCCACAACAGGATTGTAAAGAGCATCGAAAGGAGCTTTATTAATTTGGCAATGAATGGATATAGAAGGTGAGAATCACATTAGATGAAAGCTCTGATTCTTCTAACCATTCATTGCTTATAATAGACACTAGCTCTTTCATAGTCTTTTTAAGGAAAGCTTCCTCAGAAGGGTCTAAAGGTTCTTCATGCAATGATTTTCTAGACTTCTAGGGTCTCCTCATGGTATGGTAATTCAAGGTATTTCCATATTCATCGAAAAGTCCATCCTCAAATTCAAGCATAAAGTTTGAAATTTAAGTTTTCTCCTTTTTCGGTTGTTTAGGAATTGGGATAGCTGAAGTTGGTGATGGGTCTAGTAAAGATTTGGGTTTAGCTATCTAGGATTCTTCCTCTAATGGCTTCTCTTCTACTTCTTCAAAGATGTTCTCTAAGATTTTTGTAAGAATGTTTCTCCCCGTATTGGCAAAGACATGCAAGAACAAGCCTCCTGAGGCCATATTAAGAAGCTTCGAGGTTTTCCTTTCAAGACCCATATAGAAGTGTTGAAGAAGAATATGGTCTTGAATGGCAAGGTCAGGGCTAGTATTAATAAGAGTATTAAAGTGTTCCCATGCCATGCCTAGAGATTCTTTTTTCTTTTGTTTAAAAGATAGAACCTCTGAATGAAGTTTGACTACCCTAGAGATGGGAAAGAATTGTAAGCAAAAGCTAGAGCATAGGGCTTCCCAATCTCTTTGTCTACTCCCAATGGTGAGATTGTACCAACATTTAGCTTTTCTCGTCAAAGAGAAAGGAAAAAGCTTCCATCGTAAGGTTTCGTCTGACATACCTACAATGCACAAGCAAACACATGTCTGCTCAAACTCATTTAGGTGGGAATAGGGGTTTTCATCATCTTCGCTCGAAAAGGGTTGATCCTGAACTATATTAATTAAATGCGGGCGCAGCTCATAGCCAGGTGTTAGGATAGGCTTTCAAGACTCTTTTGGCTATAGGCTTGCCCTCGTAGGTGCACCATATTGGTACATAAGGGTGGATTCTAGATCCATGGTAAAAAGGAAAGGAAAAGATACAAGAATAATGATGCAAGGAGAAGCTAGGTTCAAAGTTAACTCAGCAACCGTTTCCCCAGCAACAGCGCCAGAAATGCATGTTGGTATAAATTAATGCACACAGAATAATCCGCAAGCACATGGATATTATACCGATGTAGCACTTCACCAGGACTACCCAGTTTTATATCAAACTCAAGGAAACATGTATGAGAATAACCAAATCTAACTTATCCCAACTTCACAATCAAGGTTAGATAATAGGAGCGTATAGGAGACTGCTAAGGTCTTCTAGTTCTAACTTCGGTAAGCTTTGTCTTCTCTTGTTCAATTCTACGATATTACTAGAGAAAACACAGGCAGAGAATGTTTCTTATAGCAATAATATCCTGCTAGGCCTACTAATGGCAGGTGGACTACAAAGGATTCAACGAGGCTATAAAAGTCACCCTCACGAGCTACCACCGATCCATAAAATAGGTACATCCACGAGTAACTGAGTCTAAGCACTATGAATACTACTTTAACCTAGGATCTACAAGGATTAAAGTATTCAAAAGAGAGTCACAAACCTGAAGAACAATATGAACAAGATGCTTACTTGAATTAGAAGTCGATTACCAGAGAAATCTCAGAAGCAAGCTCAAGAAGAACTTGATTCATCCAGGATACAAGCCATAGAGAGAGCACCGATAGGCCAAGACTCCTCTGAACTCTTCCCTCTCACTCTATCTCACTATCTCTAATACAAGACTAGATCCTATTGAGGACTAATCTTCTCTTGATTGCTAGCTCTAATTCTAGTGGACATATGAATTAGGGTTTCTGGCTTTTTAGCTCTTAGGATCAAATGAGGCATGCCCTAAGGGGGGTGCATGCTAGTATATATAGCCTGGAGCATCCAACGTGAGCTCTTGGATCAAACCGACTTAAAGAACGATGGAGATGCAATCCTTAAGGTGGTGGAGAACTGACATAACAATGAGGCTGATAGGGGGGGCCACTAGGGCCGAGCGGCCTCTAAGTGGGGCCGAGTGGCCCCATGTGTTAGAGCCACATGTCCCGCTTCGGTGATTCGCCTTCTGGAGTCTTCCCACGTCGTTTACGCGATAGAATTCCATGATTTCTTTTGACGAATAGGTCCTCCTTGATGGTTTTCTGAATAAATCCTGCTAAAAACACAGATTCACCAAAACTCATAGAATTTTTCAGTTACGTTTAAACCCCTAAGTCTACATTGGTGATCCATTTTAGCCATTTATACAATTATATCAATGGTTTATGATGAATGTTAACTACCGTCAACAAAAGCCAACTTAGAGAAGATAGCAGCGATGACCAACATGAAGCCACTGACCTGTGTCAAGGACATCTAGAAGCTAAGAGGGTGCATGGCGGTTTTAAGTCATTTCATATCTCATCTAGGTGAAAAGGGACTCCCCTTCTTCAAGCTACTCAAGGCTCAAGAGAAATTTGTCTGGTTGGAGGATGCTGACAAGGCATTCGCCGAGCTCAAGCAGTTCCTTACCACACCTCCGATCATGACCACCCCCAAAAGTATGAAACCATGCTAATCTACATCGCAGCGACCAACCAAGTAGTCAGCACCGCCATCGTTATTGAACAAGAAGAGGCCGGACATGCATACAAAGTTTAGTGCCCAGTCTACTTTATCAGCAAGGTCCTAAATGAGTCTAAGACTCGCTAACCATAGGTCCAAAAGTTGTTGTACGCCATCCTGGTCACATCCCAGAAGCTTCGCCACTACTTTGATGCCTACCACATAGCAGTAGTCACTGAGTACCCACTTGTCGACATCCTTCGTAACAAGGAAGCCAGCGGCCGCATCATTAAATGGGCGGTTGAGCTCGACACCTATACCATCGACTTGAGGCCTTGCCACATGATCAAGTCGCAAGCGCTCGCTGACTTCATCACCGAGTGGACGGATATGCAGACTCCTATCTCGGTCAACCACCCCAAGCACTAGACCATGTACTTCGACAGGTCTCTCAACCTCGATAGTGCTAGGGCAAGCGTATATTTCATCTCACCATCCAGGGATAAGCTTCGCTATGTCCTCCGCCAACACTTCCAAGCATCCAATAATACCGCTAAATACAAGGCAACACTTTATGGTCTCCATATAGCTGTTGAGCTCAGCGTTAAACGCCTCTAGGTGTATAGCGACTCCGCACTCGTGATCAATCAACTCAATAAGGATTGGAATTGCACCAACAAGAAGATGAATGTTTATTGTGCTGTGATAAGAAAGTTAGAAGACAAATTCTATGGCATTGAATACCACCACATGGTCTAGGCCAATAATGAAGCAACTAGTGAGCTATCAAAGATAGGATCAACCCAGGCTGAAGTTCTAGCTAGAGTGTTTGTCCAGGACCTTGTGGCCCTTTCCATCAAGCAGGAACAAGAAGGTGTTGAAGAAAAACCACCTGTCGAGCAGATAGTCGCAATAGTTCCTAGGCCGAGCAGTGATTAGAGGGAATGTTTTATCAAATACCTCACCACTATAGATGTCCTAGTTGACAACATAGAGAGAATGCCTTACTCGCCATAGTAAGCATTACGTCCTAGTTGAAGGGAAGTTGTACCGCAAAAATGCCAAAGGGGATCTACTCCAGAAGTGCATCTCCATGGAAGAATGCGAGAAGATACTCAAGGAGATCCACACCAGCACTTGCGGCAACCATGCAACCTCTAGAACACTAGTCAGAAAGGCTTTTCGAGCTGGTTTCTATTTGCCCTCAGCAGTAGCAGATGCTGAAGCACTCGCTCGCTGATGTGAGAACTGCCAGTTTTTCGCTAAACAAATCCACGTCCCGGCTTAGGCCTAGCAAACGATTCCTACATCATGGTCCTTTGCATGCTGGGTACTGGATATGATTGGGCTGTTCAAGCCCATGCTGGGAGGTTTCTGTTGGGTCTACATCTACATTGACAAATTCTCTAACTGGATCGAATACAAACCCCTGGTCCAAGCTACAACGAAGAAAGCAGCCGAGCTGCTTGACGACATCATTCACCGGTTTGGCCTGCTGAACATCATTATCATTGACCTGGGGTCCACGTTCACTGGTAGCAACTTCTAGGATTTCTACAATGAAAGATGCATCTCAGTCAAGTATGTCTCTATGGCACACCCAAGTCGAGCGCGCTAATGGTATGATCCTAGACGCGTTGAAGAAGCAGCTCTATGAGAAGGAATAGAAACACCTAGGCAAATGGCTCAAGGAACTACTAGCTGTGGTTTGGAGACTAAGGACCCAGCCCAGTCATAACACCGGTGTCTCCCCGTACTTCATGGTTTTTGGCTCTGAGGCCGTATTGCTTGCTGATGTCACCTTCTGAGCACCTAGGGTGGAGAATTACAATGAGGAGAACTCCAACCAAGCTTGTCTTGTTGAAGTGGATATCTTAGAAGAGGAACATCTGGTCACCTGTGTTTGGACGGCAAAATACCTCGATGGCTTACGAAGATACTACAACCATAATGTCAACAATCAATTCTTTGTGGTCGGAGACTTAGTACTTCACATGAAATAGAAGACAGATGGGATGCACAAGCTCTCCTCACCTTGGGAGGGTCCCTTCATCATCAAGGCGGTCACCCGACTAGGGTCCTATAGACTATGCGACATGGATGAAAGAGATGTCCCAAACTCGAGTATTCAATAAAGTTGTTTACACTGATGTTTCTCCATATTGTTTTCTCCATGCTTTTCCGCTAAGCGATTCTGACTCTACGTACAACATCTTAAAGATGACACACCAACTACGCCTAAGGCAAATACCTGAACAAACACATTAACGCTCGAATTGTAACACCCTAGGTGTTTGCCACTAGTTAAGCAATGGGTTTGAGCTCAAACATGACATATTAAGTGATGATGAAAATGTCAAGGTCAAACCTATGGAAATGAGCCCCAACCTAAACGTGGATATTGCACCCTTGCTTTACATATAGGCCCTTTTCAAGATATATGCTTGGCTGGTGTTATTGGAATATCTTCATGTGTCTCACATCAATACCCATCTATATTGATCCATGGAAAAGTTTCGTGAAGTTTGGAATCAAGAAGTCACATGAAATGACGAGTTATGTCCTTGCTTGAATTATTTTATAAAGTGAATGGAATTCTCGATCATCAACCAAATCTTGCAACCATGCCCAAATGACTCTAGATGAACTCTACAACAAAAGTCATGAAAGGTTCATGTTGAGTAAATGCCAAGAAAAAGCTTCAATGGATCATGAAGGATAATTTAAGCTTTATCGTGATCCTACTTTGGTCAAAGTAGAACTATAGCTTATGCACCTATTTTAAAGTTGGACATTAAATAAAAGTTAAAGCTCATGTTATATAGAAGAAACTTTGTTTTTGGAGTATACCATGGATTGGCTCAGAACCAAGTCTAGCTGTGGCTCAAAGTTGGAACCTGCTGCTGATTTCAGGACTTAGAAATATTCTAAGTCTAGAAATTCATCGACATCGGCATTGATGTCTCGCGTTCTCCAAATTTCGTTAAGCAACTTGACTTGACCCCAAAATGGAAGTTGGAGCTAAGTTCATGGAGAAGAGCATGTAAAAAGATGGCACCAGTTTGACCTCGTTTTCACCATCAATTTGAATGTTTGCTTGTCGCTGTCAATACGCTGACACTAGCAGTTTGTGGCTGAATTACCCGCTATTGAAGAGCTCTAATGACCATGTAGCCTTAATAAAAGTTGGAGAGTAATTAGAGTTGAGAAAACTTCATTTTTGTCCCACTGTCTGATTTGGCCCGGAAGCGGCCTAAATCGGCTCCCCGCCATGTCAACTCCAGCGCGCGCCACGTGCTCGACAGTTTGTCTTCATGGATGCCATGCACCAGAGCATGTCCCGCCATGGCCGATGCGTGTCCTACCTCATGCCACGCGCTACTGAACGCCCTACTCCTCCATAACCGAGCGCCAGAGCTGCCCCATCCCTCACCCGTCCCTTCTCGCTCTCTCGCTCGCGCTCTGGCCGCACCAGAGCGAAGCCACCATGGCCGCCGTCGCCGAACTTCCTTGCCACCGCTGCTCCCTCTCCTACAGCCCCTCTAGCGCCACCACCGAGCATTCCTACGGCTCCATGACCGCCTCTCCAAGCCCTAGTCGTAGCCAAGCCCCACCGCGCGCTCGCTGCCGCCATGCGCCCTCGCCGCTGTCGGAAGTGCCATCCTAGCACTGCTCAGATGATGCGCTGCTGCTGCCTGCTACTTGGCTGGCCGAGGCCAAGCATGGCCACGGCTGGCCATGGCCAAGCCCCAGCGTGTCCCCTCCTTGCCTCTGCCGGCCGCTGCCCCGCTGGCCGAGCCCTCCGTCTCCTCGGCTGGCTGCTGCTCCGTTGTTGTCTGATGGAGGAAGAAGAAGGACCTCGCACGGCAATAAGGGAAAAGGCAGGGGGTTATGTGAAGAACTAGTGACTGATGTGAATAGTACTCATAAGGACCTCTTTGCTAACATTTGATTTATATTTTCCGCAGGGTCCTCGATGCAAGATTTAAATTTCCTTTCCCTGATATTTGCAGATTTGAATGCTCCATTTTGAAAATTCATAGTAATTCATACAAAAATCGTAAAATAGAAAATGAGAACTTTTTGGAATCCTTGTGAAATTTTCTATGCAGTAGATCTATAATGTGGCATGTTTTAGTTTAAATATTTTGCTGTAAAAATAGATCTATGCAGCTAGGTTCTTGATACTTGCCATGTCTTGTCTTTTTCATAACTGTAGTTTTTATGCTCAAATAAATGTGAATTTTTTTTGGAATGCTACTAAGGTGATTGTTGTTGTCTGGTAAAAATTTCAGGAGTTTAGGATTTATAGTTTAAGAGTTATAAAAATAACAAATGCCCAGTATTGCTTTGCTTCTACCCTGAACAGTTCTGCATGTTTGAATTAATTGGCTTAGTTAAGTTATGAATCATGACTTGGTGAAAATATATAAGTTGTGGTAATTTTCTTAATCTTTCCACAAAGTTAAATATCATGATTTTTGGCTAAGTAGATCTTGAGTTATACTTGCTTAAATCTTTGTGTCTGTTTCTACCCAAAACCAGAGAGGGTTTCCTTGTTCTTATTGTGGGCCTTCTTAGTAGTAGAATTAGCTTTAGGTGTTTACAACAAAGTTGTTTAGAATTTGCTAAGATTTCTAAAAAGTCTAGAACCACATTTATTGGACATGTATAACTCCATTTATAGCTGTTTAAAGTGGCATGTCAGTTTCTATCTATGTTTTGGACAGAGGTGCAATTATTGGATTAATTGACCCTTCTAACTATAGAATCATCTTAATATGAGAATAAGAAAGTTGTAGGTAACTTCCTAATATTTTCAAAAAGTTATGGTTCATATTTGTTGGACGTCTAGAACTCCAGTTATGCTTCTCTGAAGTTCCTATCAGTTTTCTATACCACTGCTGTTGGACTGGATTTGCAGTTTTGTCTTGTGCAATCATTTTCGTGGTGTAAATGATGTTTGCTATGGTTGTAGTGAATACAAAAGTTGTAGCAAATTTCATAATCTTGCTTGCGTTCAAATTGTAAGACCATAGGCCAGATAGTTTAGTAGTTACATGACTTTTAAGTCTTCTGTCAAGTTTTGATTGTAATCGGAGCAGATCTGAAAGATGCTAGTGTTTGATTTAGTTAGGATTTGAATCACACCTAGATGATAATAAGGAAGTTGTATCTAGGTCATGTGTCTATCTACTGTTAAAATTTGGTGTCATTTAGCCTAGTAGTTTGTGAGTTATGCCTGTTTAAAGTTGGGTGTTAGAAATGGCTGCTCTCTGTCAATTGTGGACCAGTTTCTGTAAATGAGTATATTTGACTTAGTTAACTTGAGAATCATGATAAGATGATTAAAGATGAATTGTAGAAAATTCCATAAGTTTTCCAGATTGTCTTGTTGTATGTCTTTTGGATTAGTACAACTCCTGTTATGAGTAAAATTAGCTGCTGCTGTTGCAGCCTTGACTCTGTGATTGCTGTGAATAACTTGTTTGCTTGATATGTGTTGATGTGAGTAGCTTGCTCTCTATAGTTAGTTGTGTGAGGTTAGTTAAATAGCTATTGGTGTCTATGTCTTGCATAATCTTGTGTTTGTCTTGAATGTTTATGTGATGCATCTTGTGTTACAATTCATCACATTCATACACATGCATCTTGCATCTCATTTAGGTACGCTAGATGAACCACGTGAAGGATGTGATGTGGTGCTGAACTCGAAGATTTGGTTTGGTAGATCTATCCCGAAGATGGAAGGACTAAGCAAGTGCTATGACCGGAGATGTCACCAAGACGGTGCAAGCTAACTGAACTGACTTGTGTCGGATCCCAGGCAAGCCCCGGAGCATTCTAAGTCTCCTACTTTATAAAAGCAATTCTTTCTATATATGAGTTATATATTGTTGCACTAAGTTGTAGGAGTTGATTGAAACCGTTGATGCATTTATTACTATCCTTGCCTACCTTATTACCTTATTACCCTGTTAGGTCAGGATCGAATAACTGCTTAGCCTTGCTTAGACCGGTAGCGATCGGTGATATCCGGTCACCTACATTTATAGGTGGTTACTCGAAGAATTTAGCTATGGAAAGAATGATATCCTAGAATTAACCAGGTGTGATGGATAATTGGAGACCAGACGGAAAAGTTAGAGGCAACCAGACAGGGTTCTGGGGTGCTGTTAGTTTCCATCTGTGTCGATTAAGGACCGACCGTTGCTCGTCCCTCTTGTCATGTTGAATGCATGCCTTACATTTAGCTGGCCGAATAAAGTACCTTTTGACCACGAAGCTGGGAGATTATTTGGGCCGAGTAGATTGCCCACAGTGCACTGTACTAGAGCAGGTGTGGTAGGATACGGGGGAACGATGATAAGACCAAAGGGTAGTCGGTCGGCCCCCGGGTACATGTGGTTCCTGGCAAACTCGAGATTTTCCTGGATAATTGACTCGGTGACCGATACCTCACTTTAGCGGGTGAGTGAGGTTTGTGTAAGGAATAAATCACCAGCTGGTTAGGAATCGATTCGAATCACCATCGCTCCTGGATAGTGAGAACTTGACTTGAGCTACGGCATCGTAGTAATTATGATGGAACAATGATGGTTATCTGGATGGTATGGGATATGCTAAATCTAAATTAGTAACTAGATGTTATTGGTTAATCAAGTGATTGCTATAGTACAGGTGCTTACCTAGATGGATAGGTTATAATAAAGATGATGCAAAGTACTTAAAATTGTTTCTTCATGATAGCTTATGCTTTTGCAAATGAGTCAGCTAGCCCACTAAAGAAAGCCTTGCATAATCCTTGGTGTCACTTTATTTCTGGTTTACGATGGGTAAGTCTGGCTGAGTACATTCGAGTACTCAGGGTTTATCCCATCTTGTTGCAGGTGATGTTCTCGACCTGTTGATGATGGTGGCTAACTGCCGGTGGGCTCAGTGATTCTATACTTACTTCTCATCTATATGCTTTTGTCGGATGATGTCACTATGCTAGCAATATATTTGGAACTTATATTAATGTAATCATTTGAAAGCTATGTTGTTTTCACTAAGCGGTTTTGAAACCCAAACTTGTACTATTATTTGTTAACCCCTTTGTAATATTATTTCCGCTGCAACCCGGTGTATGTGATGTGTATTTGCTTAATCACACGATCTTGGTTGTGATGTTGATTTACCGAGGTCTTTCGGGACACTCGGCGGACTACCGGGTTTATATGAGTGAAAGTATGAGTGTGTCAACGTGTTAGCAGGGACAACCATACTTGATCTTGTATAAATTGGGCGGTTCTGTCACAGCTAGTATCAGAGCGAGGTTAAGCATAATACTGTCAGGTACATAGTTTTAAAAGCCAAGTTTTGGTTTTAAAAAGTCTATTTTAACTAAAACTTTAGCTATAGGCAAATTTTCAAAACTTATTTATAAAACTATGCTAGCGACATCTTCCTTTATGCCCAGTTAAGGACTATTAGGTGGCTATCTAAGTACTAACTTTGAGGGATGTACTTTATTGCAATTTTTCTTTCGTCATCCATACGGCGTGCTATTGTATGGATGCCATCCACTTGAATGATAATGTATGGATCAATTGCCTCTACACCTAGGTAAGTGTGAGTTGCGAGAGCATGACCATCCAACTAGCGGTCTAGGGGAGAGTTAGTTGTGGTTACTGGAATATTTACATGGTACACACATGTATATATGAAGGTACTTAATTGTGGGTATATCTGCTGGGTAGCTATGGATACTGAAGTATATATATCTGGGGATGTGTATATGGAGGGTATCTTAGTTTACTATTTTCATTGTGTTCTTATTTATCTCTTGTGTGGATGGGCTACAATGAATTTGCCTGCATGTACGCTAACCATGAATGCGTAGATTGAATGTAGCTGACGACTAGCTATATATCGAGAGAGTATGTGTTATGCCATCGACATAGAATGTGATTGCTGCCTTAGGCTGGCAATTTCGTGAGGACAAATAGGACGAGCATGCATCATGATTGTGCTTGTGCATAAATATGCTTCCCTCACCTTGTTCTAATGCTAAGTAACTTGTGATCAATGTGATGTCACTATTTTCCCTGTGTGAAGCTAGCCAAATGCCTTGTCCCATGCTGCTTGAATAGCTATGCTTGAAGTTAGTGTGTGATTAGCTTTGCCTCGTATGTTGGCTTCCATAGGAAATAGATGACAAGTTAATAGTTAACAAAAAGTTCACCCCTTTGAAAACCAAATTGCTAAATGTAAGTAAAACTTGTTTTGTAGAGAGATCCACCTACTCAGTAAAAAGGAAATAAAAGATAACAATACTTTACCACCATGTTTTGCGTGATATGTGTAGCAGTGTTGTTGTAGGTGACTACTTGTTAGGTGTGAGCTTTGTGCTTAGTTGTAGTCGCTTAAGCTAATTAGATTGAGTGTTTCAAAATGCTTGCTTAAGACCATGATGTAGATGTGGATGCTCATTATCTAGGTACTGCCATAGCTATCACTCTTTTGTCCTCGGTAAGCATACGGGTGTTGAAAAGCGCTATCCTAGAGCAGCATCCAAGTTTTGATAATCTCATGGTTGTCGTCTCCAATTAAGTTCTCTCTTAGGAGCCTAAGCCTGTACACGAGGTTGCTAGCCATTGAACGTTGCGCTACAAAGACTTTTATCCATGCCTTTGCTTGACCTTAGGCCCAAGCTTAGCCCCCTTCTTTGCTCGCATGTTTTGTGGTTGTCCCACTCCTGTGTGGGAGGACCTTGCTCAAAAATCCTTGTTAGATCTCATTGCTCCTTCTTCTCCGGATGATCTAGTGCAACGCTAATCGCTATCTACCCTGCTTTAGAACCTTTTCCTCGCAGATCATGTCGTTGCTTTATCAACTAAATCCTTAGTTAGTGCCTTGGCTCTATCCCTCAAATCTTGTTTGTTTTATCTCCAACTCTTTCAAGTCTCTGGATGTTTATCAGTCTTGATCTCATGTTGCTGCTCGACAAGACCAAATCTCAGGTTAATCATTATCTGGTAATCACTTGGTGGACACAAGACGTATATGGAAACTCGGCAAGAAGTCCCCTGCTCAGTTGTCTTTGACAATTAAGCTATGTCCTCTTGTACTGTGTTTTGATCCTCGGATCGCCTCCTTGTTGACTCCAAACCTTGTGACTATCCTTGTTTGCTATCCCTCTTTTGCACAATGCTTGTTCTTACAATCTAATTGGTGCCACTGGAAATTTCACTTTGGTTGTCAGTTCAGTAATGGTATTATGATTAACATTTTATGGTGCCACGACGAAACTGAGAGCCTCCTGTGGGTGCACACACAAGGTTGTGCTGCTCGGCATGCGCTGGTATCAGGGTTGCTAGTCATGATCCATTATGAAACGACAACCAATGTGATATTTTCTTGTGATCCTTTCTTGGTTATCTCCCCATCTCTTATCAGAAGATCAATCTATTAGGGCCATATGTAGTAGAGCTTCCTCCTGATGTCATCTGGAAGATAACCTTTGAATAATAGGTCACTAACAGGAACATAAACAGACTGCAAGAGGGTAGACAAGTGACTCTACTCGACGTGACTATCCCTATAATGACGTCGGTCATCTAGTGAGCAACTTATGTCATTTTCGTTGGATCAGAAAGGTGCACCACACTTAAGGTTAAACAAGTTATTAGTCAGATGATAAATAGACCGAGATATTATGTGCATGCGGACTGCACAGTCGAGATCAACCATCTCTAGTGTGACCCCTTGCCTGCTGACTTCGATGGTGACCATCTGTTATGCGTCAATCACAACCATTGTTGGCAAGAGTGCAGATTTAGAACTTTTAGTGTTGCGAAACAACTGATTTGTTACCAGTAGGAAAGTTAGTCTTCAGTTAGGTAACGACTATTTGGTAACTATGAAGGCCAGATCTTATAGAACAATGTTGATCAAGGAAACATCAAACCTGGCCCTGCAATGCAAGTGCTACTTCTTCTCCAAATGTGATATCAAGTCAATTCCATCTTGGACAATCATGTATATAGTACAAGACATTGTATCGGCTAGGTAGGAGCTAGCGAAAGCACGCCCCTAGTTTTAGTCAGCATCTTTATGCCCCAAGGTGCCACTAACACATGTGTCCGGACTCTATTGGATGAAGTGCCGAAGGATATATAGGAATGGTTCCTTGTCAATGTAGAAATGCCCTACATGTGGAATAATGTTTTGTGCCCTGCGAAAACAGCCCACAAGTCCAATGCTTGTGCATAGTCAAGTTGGTGTCTAGAACGATGGTTGAAGTGTTACCAGAGAAGCATGTGAGGAAAACTCTAGCCTCCATCCTCAGCTAGAGAAAGACTGCTGCTGCTATGAGAAAGGTTAGAGAGTGCCAAACACACACCTCAACGTGTGGAGCGAAGAAAAGGGAGGACACGAAATCTGTCCAGATTTTTTGGCACTAAACCGGTTATCTTCAAGCTGGCGGTTAGTGACTCAAACGAAGTTGGATTGACCCCAAACTTGGTGACCTCATTCTTTGCTTAGGACCCTTCAATGTCCTAAGTTGGTTTGAGTATTGGTTGAGTAAAATATAGGATTTGAGAGATATCTTGTCGGCTCGGTTTGCTGTCATTTCAGAACAGAGCAGTTTTGGTAGATGAATTGTTTGGATGGTCAAACGGTGTCCGGTTAAGTTGAATTTTGGTGAGTAGTTAGAAGACCCATGGATCTACATGCCCACCAAAATTTGTGCATATTGGAGCATTAGTTTGTGAAATATGAATAGAAAACCAAAGGGTACAGAATCTGCAATTTCGCTGTGACTACGATCATCCTTTGCCTTAGAAGGTTGTGTTTGTAATTCATGCCAAGGAATTACAACTTGTAGGTGTATTGCTGTTAGACAACCCTCCATACCCTTGAGAAGACTAATTGCACCCCTATGTGCCTTGCCTTTGCCCTCTTAGATCAGCAATATGTGAGCAGTCAAGGTGTTCTAGAAGTCAAAATTATGCCCTTGCAATTCGAAAGCAATTAGAAAGGTGTCAAACCGTAGATTTTTGGATTATGGTTTTTGAGATATTGATTGGCCTTAGAATGGAAGCCTCGACGACAAATGTAGTAAGAAAGTTGGTTTTGCTACGATGCAAGTCAACCCAACTTGCTGTGCAACTGCACCATGAAGGCAAAATTGTACTCAACCTGCTTGGTAGTGAACTAGTCCCTAGTGTTGTGATGACATGCAACTTGTGTTGTCCTCCAAGCCTCGCTAACATCCTTCTGCGTCAATGGTTCTCCAATGTTGACATGCTTTGGTACCTTATATGTGTTTTTACCCAAGAGGTTGCATCAAATTCCACCCAGATCACTGTTGCAACCTGGATCCAAAGGCTCCCTAAGGAATGATCATCGAGAACGTTGAGCCGATAGAGTCAGCTACTACGTTTACCACTCACTCAGTAGACTCAGACCATACAACATTGTTATCAGAGAAAGAGAACTACACCCATGGAACATTATGTAGCTTTCCATCAGTTGGTGTCAAATGACTAGACAGTTACAACCAGAATAGACATTGTCTGTTGGTTAGTCGGTTTTCCATAACCTCAGTGGATGTTTGTCGTATAGGATCTCATCCCTTATGAAAAGTTGTGCTCAAGCCACTTTTGTAGAGAACTGCTTTTCAAACCTTGGGAACAAATATAGCTCCATTGCAAGGAATATCTGTCAATAGGTTGCAGTCTAGTGCAAAGTCCATATGGTCTGTTCTATATCCACTTGGGAAGTAGATGCTGCAAGTATTTAGTCTACGTTTGTATCGCTCTTCGTACATCGAGGATGAAGTACGTAGGACATTGCTATCTTGGATTCCTCCCAAAGTAACAATACTTCATGAAGGCCAAAGAAGGAAATTCTTTAGACAAAACTTACTACAAAGGACAAGTATCAGAAAGTGTCTTGACCAAATTAGCCTCTCTTATGCTTAAAGCTAGGTAGTCCTGAATCTCGGGACACGATTCTTTTAAGGGGGGGAGGGCTGTAACACCCCAGGTGTTTGCCACCAGTTAAGCAATGGGTTTGAGCTCAAACATGACATATTAAGTGATGATGAAAATGTCAAGGTCAAACCTATGGAAATGAGCCCCAACCTAAACGTGGATATTGCACCCTTGCTTTACATATAGGCCCTTTTCAAGATATATGCTTGGCTGGTGTTATTGGAATATCTTCATGTGTCTCACATCAATACCCATCTATATTGATCCATGGAAAAGTTTCGTGAAGTTTGGAATCAAGAAGTCACATGAAATGACGAGTTATGTCCTTGCTTGAATTATTTTATAAAGTGAATGGAATCCTCGATCGTCAACCAAATCTTGCAACCATGCCCAAATGACTCTAGATTAACTCTACAACAAAAGTCATGAAAGGTTCATGTTGAGCAAATGCCAAGAAAATGCTTCAATGGATCACGAAGGATAATTTAAGCTTTATCGTGATCCTACTTTGGTCAAAGTAGAACTATAGCTTATGCACCTGTTTTAAAGTTGGACATTAAATAAAAGTTGAAGCTCATGTTATATAGAAGAAACTTTGTTTTTGTAGTATACCATGGATCGGCTCGAAACCAAGTCTAGCAGTGGCTCAAAGTTGGAACCTGCTGCTGATTTCAGGACTTAGAAATATTCTAAGTCTAGAAATTCATCGACATCGGCATTGACGTCTCGCGTTCTCCAAATTTCATTAAGCAACTTGACTTGACCCCAAAATGGAAGTTGGAGCTAAGTTCATGGAGAAGAGCATGTAAAAAGATGGCACCAGTTTGACCTCGTTTTCACCATCAATTTGAATGTTTGCTTGTCGCTGTCAATATGCTGACACTAGCAGTTTGTGGCTTAATTACCCATTGCTAAAGAGATCTAATGACCATGCGGCCTTAATAAAAGTTGGAGAGTAATCAGAGTTGAGCAAACTTCATTTTTGGCCCACTGTCTGATTCAGCCTGGAAGCGGCCCAAATCGGCTCCCCACCATGTCAACTTCGGCGCGCGCCACGTGCTCGACAGTTTGTCTTCATGGACGCCATGCACCGGAGCGCATCCCGCCATGGCCGACGCACATCCTACCTCATTCCACGCGCTGCTGAATGCCCTACTCCTCCATAACCGAGTGCTAGAGCTGCCCCTCACTCCCCGCTTCCTCTGCGCTCTTGCCGCTCTCGGGTCGTGCCGTCGCGCCAGAGCCACCACCATGGCCGCCGCCGCCAAGCTTCCGTGCCGCCGCTCCCTCCTCTCTCCTACAGCCCCTCCTGCGTATGCACTGAGGGTCGCAACGCTTCCAACGCCTCAAGCTAGCCGAGCCCCCCGCGCCCATTTCCAGCACGCACGGCCGCCGCTATGTCGTCTGCCACCGGAACAGCCACCGCGTTGCGCCTCGTGCGTGCGGCCAGGCACCTGGCCCGCCTTCGGCCGTGAGCAGCCCCATGCGTGTGAGAGGTCCCTGGTGCTCTCGCCGCTTGCCCGCGTGACGCGCCCAACCGTCGAGCCGCAGCCGGCTCCGCTGCTTGTCTCCACGTGGAGGTAGAAGAATGGACCTCGCGCGGCAATAAGGAAAAGGCAGGGGGTTATGTGAAGAAACTAGTGACTGAATGTGAATAGTACTCATAAGGACCTCTTTGCTGACGTTTGATTTATATTTTCCGCAGGGTCCTCGATGCAAGATTTAAATTTCCTTTCCCTGATTTTTGCAGATTTGAATGCTCCACTTTGAAAATTCATAGTAATTCATACAAAATCGTAAAATAGAAAATGAGGACTTTTTGGAATCCTTGTGAAATTGTCTATGCAGTAGATCTATAATGTGGCATGTTTTAGTTTAAATATTTTGCTGTAAAAATAGATCTATGCAGCTAGGTTCTTGATACTTGTCATGTATTGTCTTTTTCATAACTGCAGTTTTTATGCTCAAATAAATGTGAAATATTTGTGGAGTGCTACTAAGGTGATTCTTGTTGTCTGGTAAAAATTTCAGGAGTTTAGGATTTATAGTTTAAGAGTTATAAAAATAACAAATGCCCAGTATTGCTTTGCTTCTATCCTGAACAGTTCTGTATGTTTGAATTAATTGGCTCAGTTAAGTTATGAATCATAACTTGGTGAAAATACATAAGTTGTGGTACTTTTCTTAAGCTTTCCAAAAAGTTAAATATCATGATTTTTGGCTAAGTAGATCTTGAGTTATACTTGCTTAAATCTATGTGGCTGTTTCTGCCCAAAACTAGAGAGGGTTTCCTTGTTCTTATTGTGGGGCCTTCTTAGTAGTAGAATTAGCTTTAGGTGTTTACAACAAAGTTGTTTATAATTTGCTAATCTTTCTAAAAAGTCTAGAAACAAATTTATTGGACATATATAACTCCATTTATAGCTGTTTAAAGTGGCATGTCAGTTTCTGTCTATGTTTTGGATAGAGGTGCAATTATTGGATTAATTGACCCTTCTAACTGTAGAATCATCTTAATATGAGAATAAGAAAGTTGTAGGTAACTTCCTAATATTTTCAAAAAGTTATGGTTCATATTTGTTGGAGGTCTAGAACTCCAGTTATGCTTCTCTGAATTTCCTATCAGTTTTCTGTACCACTGTTGTTGGACTGGATTTGCAGTTTTGGATTGTGCAATCATTTTCGTGGTGTATATGATGTTTGCTATGGTTGTAGTGAATACAAAAGTTGTAGAAAATTTCATAATCTTGCTTGCGTTCAAATTGTAAGACCACAGGCATGATAGTTTAGTAGTTACATGACTTTTAAGTCTTCTGTCAAGTTTTGATTGTATTCGGAGCAGATCTGAAAGATGCTAGTGTTTGATTTAGTTAGGATTTGAATCACACCTAGATGATAATAAGGAAGTTGTATCTAAGTCATGTATCTATCTACTGTTAAAATTTGGTGTCATTTGGCCTAGTAGTTTGTGAGTTATGCCTGTTTAAAGTTGGGTGTCAGAAATGGCTGCTCTCTGTCAATTGTGGACCAGTTTCTATAAATGAGTATATTTGACTTAGTTAACTTGAGAATCATGATAAGATGATTAAACATGAATTGTAGAAAATTCCATAAGCTTTCCAGATTGTCTTGTTGCATGTCTTTTGGATTAGTACAACTCCTGTTATGAGTAAAATTAGCTGCTGCTATTGCAGCCTTCACTCTGTGATTGCTGTGAATAACTTGTTTGCTTGATATGAGTTGATGTGAGTAGCTTGCTCTCTATAGTTAGTTGTGTGAGGTTAGTTAAATAGCTATTGGTGTCTATGTCTTGCATAATCTTGTGTTTGTCTTGAATGTTTATGTAATGCATCTTGTGTTACAATTCATCACATTCATACACATGCATCTTGCATCTCATTTAAGTACGCTAGATGAACCACGTGAAGGATGTGATGTAGTGCCGAACTCGAAGATTTGGTTTGGTGGATCTATCCCAAAGATGGAAGGACTAAGCAAGTGCTATGACCGGAGATGTCACCAAGATGGTGCAAGCTAACTGAACTGACTTGTGTCGGATCCCAGGCAAGCCCCGGAGCATTCTAAGTCTCCTACTTTATAAAAGCAATTCTTTCTATATATGAGTTATATATTGTTGCATTAAGTTGTAGGAGTTGATTGAAACCGTTGATGCATTTATTACTATCCTTGCCTACCTTATTACCTTATTACCCTGTTAGGTCGGGATCGAATAACTGCTTAGCCTTGCCTAGACCGGTAGCGATCGGTGATATCCGATCACCTACATTTATAGGTGGTTACTGGAAGAATTTAGCTATGGAAAGAATGATATCCTAGAATTAACCAGGTGTGATGGATAATTGGAGACCGGACGGAAAAGTTGGAGGCAACTAGATAGGGTTCTGGGGTGCTGTTAGTTTCTGTCTATGTCGATTAAGGACCGACCGTTGCTCGTCCCTCTTGTCATGTTGAACGCATGCCTTACATTTAGCTGGCCGAATAAAGTACCTTTCGACCACGAAGCTGGGAGATTATTTGGGCCGAGTAGATTGCCCACAGCGCACTGTACCGGAGCAGGTGTGGTAGGACACAGGGTCACGATGATAAGACCAAAGGGCAGTCGGTCGGCCCCCGGGTACATGTGGTTCCTGGCAAACTCGAGATTTTCTTGGATAATTGACTCGGTGACCGATACCTCACTTTAGCGGGTGAGTGAGGTTTGTGTAAGGAATAAATCACCAGCTGGTTAGGAATCGATTCGAATCGCCATCGCTCCTAGATAGTGAGCACTTGACTTGAGCTACGGCATCGTAGTAATTATGATGGAACAATGATGGTTATCTGGATGGTATGGGATATGCTAAATCTAAATTAGCAACTAGATGTTATTGGTTAATCAAGTGATTGCTATAGTACAGGTGCTTACCTAGATGGATAGGTTATAATAAAGATGATGCAAAGTACTTAAAATGGTTTCTTCATGATAGCTTATGCTTTTGCAAATGAGTCAGCGGGCCCACTAAAGAAAGCCTTGCATAATCCTTGGTGTCACTTTATTTCTGGTTTACGACGGGTAAGTCTGGCTGAGTACATTCGAGTACTCAGGGTTTATCCCACCTTGTTGCAGGTGATGTTCTCGACCTGTTGATGATGGTGGCTAACTGCTGGTGGGCTCAATGATTCTATACTTACTTCTCATCTATATGCTTTTGTCGGATGATGTCACTATGCTAGCAATATATTTGGAACTTATATTAATGTAATCATTTGAAAGCTATGTTGTTTTCACTAAGCGGTTTTGAAACCCAAACTTGTACTATTATTTGTTAACCCCTTTGTAATATTATTTCTGCTGCAACCCGGTGTATGTGATGTGTATTTGCTTAATCACGCGATCTTGGTTGTGATGTTGATTTACCAAGGTCTTTCGGGACACTCGGCGGACTACCGGGTTTATATGAGTGAAAGTATGGGTGTGTCAACGTGTTAGCAGGGACAACCGTACTTGATCTTGTATAAATTGGGCGGTTCTGTCACACGGATGCCTCCAAAGATGACCCTGTCTCCGACTTCTCCCTACACGTGCATGAGCGTCCGCCCTCTACGTCATGGGTGGTTGGCAGTGGTTCCTTAGTGATGCCCTATTCTTCCCACATGCACACGGCGCTTGCGCCTTGTGTTATGGTTAACAGGCTAGCTAGGGCTAGGGACTCAGTTATACACTATTAATTGTATAGTTTATATCAAATATAAACACAAACATACCATAACAACAAGCGTTCAATAAAAGTTGCTAAGCACTTCTATACAACGATTCAACATGAGTTTTTACTAATCTATGGAGCATCGCTCCCCCCTTCGCCGAATAGGTCGATGTGTCCAGCCAACCTCTTCGCCAGCTCTTCCACCTCGTCCTCTAGCTTGGTGATCTTTGTCGCATATGTTCCATGGGCATAGCCAGTCACCACGCGCTGGAGATCCACCGCAGGGTAATGCGACCATAGCTAGGCAAGTGCATGGACGACAGCTCCATGGGCGATGCTACATGGTGACCGGTCTAGGATCGACCGAGGTCATAGGTCTCTAGGAAGCAGCTCTCTTCCTTCAGATGGTTCGAAGCCAATGCAATCAAGGATGGGCTTGATCCCTGTGTCATCGCTTCAATCTCCTTGTCCCGCATTTTCACTTGGTCTCCAAAGACCTAGAATTGCGCTTGCCTGGTGCTGATACTCTACAAAAAAGTGATTGTATGCTAAGCATGCCTTCAACACTGCACAGGTAAAAATAAAATGCTAGGCACTCACGTCAAAGATCTTCAACTATCTTCTCGGCCTTTTTGTCTGCCTCCTCCTTCGTCATAGTCAGCTACACGATGGCCTCCTAGGAAAGGCCGAGCTCCATTTCCAATGCTGCATATCACAACAAGACGTCTCACAATGTTGAGCATTAACAACACAAGATCAAAAGTCATACCTTTCTACTGGTCGGTACTACAGCCAAGCTGCTCGACCAGTGATTGGTTCTCCACCTCCATCTGCCGCCACTCTACCTCCAATGCCAGGACTTTCACCTCTAGATCTTCTCTACGATGGCATTCTTGGAGTAGGTGCACCTGGAGGTCATCCACCGACGCCTACAGACTCTTGTTCTCCTCTAGCACTGGGGCCATCTCTTCTAGTTGCCACCGGCGTTGCTCAAAAACTTTCATGACGTTCTACAATGAGCAAGCGATTAAAAAGATTTTGATCATCAAGGGACACAATAGAAGGATTTCTTTTAAGCTTACCTCAATACAGCTGATCATTGTTGTCAGGTCGGTTCTCAACCTCTTTGTTTCTATGCTCGCCTCCCCCTTCTCTAGCATCTCAAACTCCTCACCACGTTGGATAACTGTGCGGAGGAAATGGGGAGGCGGAGAGGGGCTCTCGCATGATTTCTTCAATTTCAACAATAGCCACATGTAGGGGTGCCCTCCTTGGTTGCTGCTATGCTCGAACAGGTTGTTCGAGCCTTGCCTCCACTATTGACGTTGCCGATGGTGTCATTTGCTCAGCAACCATGGGTGGATGTTGCACCGCGCTGCTCGGTGCATCCCCTGCGGCCTCTGCTCCTGCTCTGGTAGGATCAACTGATGTCGCTGCTATGTCCCACAACCCCTCATCGCCCGAATCACCATTATCGTGTGTCCCACCTCTAGGCGAGGTTGGGCCAGTAACTAGTGGCTCCTCCATGGTAGGGGCGGCTGGTTCTACAACCGCTGGCTACTCTACCGCAGGGGCAACTAGATCTGCTCCTGCAGTAGCTCCAATGCATCTGCTATCTTCGGGGCTAGGCGGTAGCTCCAATGCTCACTGGCTTCTCTTCACGATGAGATGACCCCATTGTCTTCCTTCTCTTCGGGGATGGCTCCTTGTCAGCAAGCTGCTTCTCCCAGAGCTTCTCACGGACATACGGCATCCGCTCATCTTTGTCTCCATCATCAAGGTTGGCCGAGCTGTCCCCACCTATCTCTGAGCTGGCCCAACATCAGGGACTACTTGGGCAGGCACCAACCCTCCTTGGCCAGTCCACCAATGGAACCACCAAGAAGTACACCATCCAATCAAACCCATGAATCTTCAGGAACATAAATGAGTATGTTTCAATAGGCAAAGGAACAAATGAATCCCAAAATAAAACTCTTACCTATGGTGGGAGGCTCCCTACATGGAATGGCCTCTGCTGGTCATTGATCCTAAGATGCCCCACAAGGTTGAACATCGTCGAGATGCGCCGTTTAACCTCATCCTGATTGATATCCTTGGGCACCTCACGGGTCCCATCGATCTCCCCTCGGAATTCATATCCGGGATGTGCCCTCTCCTTGCTGGACTAGACTCACCAAAAAGTGAAATTTGTTGCCATGATCAACCCATCCAACCTTCTCTAATCTATCAGCACCAAGAGCTCCATCACTTGCTCCATCCCATTGGCAATAGGCCTCTCCGACCATCTAGCATTGCTAATGGGGATCTGATCCATGTCGCATGCCACATATGGCTCCACCTGTGGCATGTAGAACCATCGCTGCGCCTAATACTTCACATTCATGTTCAAAGGGGTGGCGATGTATCGACCCACCATCTCATCCTAGAGCTACAAGTACGCTCCTCCTACAATCCTAGATCTAGATCCCCCCTAGGCTTTCAAGCAGAAGAAGTGGCGGAAGAGATCAAAATGGGGTTGAACACCAAGATAAGCCTCGCAGAAATGGATGAAGATGGAGACATGAAGGATGGTGTTTGGGCTTAGATTGCAAAGACTAATCCCGTAATAATCAATCAACCCGTAGAGGAATGGATGGATTGGAACACCAATCCATGGTAGAAATAATCTTCAAAAACTACTAGTTCATCACCACGAGGAGTAGGAAACCTCTCACCATTAGATGGAGGCCATCCCCCCGTCACCCTATTGGGTAGCACGTCATGCACCACCAATTGATTGAGCGCCGCCTCATTGCTAATGGACTCCATCGATTCCTCGGCACGATTGAGCTCGCGTGATCCTCAACTCTACCCACCATAGCTTCTTCTCGGCGTCATCTCACAGATCTATGGCCAAGAGGAGACTATGTGCTTGTGGTTGCTCTGATGGTGGAGCAGTTGCTAAGTGTAGCAGCGTGGGAGCGAGGAGGACGATGAAGCAACAAAGATAGTGGGGAATGTGCGCCAATGCTACAACACTCTTATAACCGTTCGACCCCTGACCCTTCGCCTTCTAGGATTTTTGGGAAACCGTGCCTCCCCCGCCTCATTCTCCCCTGAAATCTCCATGTGCCCCATTGGATTGCTAAATGGGCCTGGTGGGCCACCGCGTCAAACCGTGTTAAATGTAGGCCGATGAAACAGATTTCAATGTAAGCATCGCTTTGATGGAGTTTTTTAGATATTTTTTCTCTCTGGCACTACTACAAGATATCTTCGTAATCTTCCAGCAGGCTCTAGAACTATGTGTGTACATGTCATTTGGAGATGAATGTTCAATTTTTCTAAGCTAAGCTAGGGACTACTTCGGCACTTGAAGACTACTGTTTTGGACCCTGGAACCATGTGACTACTTCACCTACTGCTAGGCTCGGGGACTAAGTGGACACACTTCACCTGGCAGTGAATGTGCTTATCTCTGGACTTGGTCTTCTACAAAGAGACTAAGTCGTAGACCGTAATCGTTCAGGATCCCTATTCTAGCTCTAAGAGCCAATTTTGCCTAAGGCATTGATGCTAAGCATCTCTCTTTGTTCCTAAGGGACTAAATTCCTCCGCGCTAACTAAGTTAGGGATGCTAAGCATCAACTTTGCCACTCGGAACCTAAGTGGGCACACTTCATCTAAGATGAAGGCTTAAATTTTTTTTACTTGAGCACCTTACATCCTTCTAGCAAACCTTACTTTCAAGTGAGTTCGAGCTCGGCACCTAGACAAACAGCTCGGACACTTGCCTCAACAACTCGGATGCTGGCCTCAACAGCTCGAACGCCTGACTAATTGCTCGAACATCTTCTTCAACAGCTCAGCTCCTAGTCAGACAGGTCCAAAGCCTCTTCCTGATAATTAGAAGCATGTTGATCAGCTTAGTCAAGCTCAGGACAGTGTTGCTCAGAGGATGCAAGGTGCTCGGGGACTAGCTATGGGGTATGACCCCCGATACCTACAACTCTATACATGGGCCAAGCCACCAGGCGAGGCCTAGCCCACAAGGCTGCGCATGGGTCACGCTACTAGTGGAGGCCCAACTTACAAGATGATGATGCGTGAAGCATGACACAGGATGGCGTGCCTCGCAAGATTGCGTAAAGATCCTCGGTGATTTAGGAAACCCACTCGGATATGCTAGATCCCATAATATCTATAACTTCCTATCTTATCAATCGATCAGGATAGAAACAACCGATCTGTAACCCAACCCCCCGGGCTATATGAGGTGGGTAGGGACCCCCTCGTTTTTCATCTGATCATATGCAATACAACCCACCAAGAGACACAAGACATAGGGTATTACGCCAAACTAGTGGCCTGAACCTGCCTAATCATTGTCTCTTGCATTTTGTGTCACCGTACGATTCCCTCACGCGTACCTCCATCGATTCATCTACTACTGTTGGCATATCTCTTAGTAGACTGCCGGCTAGATTTCGTTGACACTTCCTCTCTAGTGCATGCCCTGCCTCAATAGTACTACCAATGAAGTATTTCATCATCCTCTTCCTTCGGTACCTGTGTCCTTCCACTAAGAAGCATCGGTGACGCATGTACACTACCTTACAGGATCCCTCTAGGAACTAAGTTGTAGTGTCAATCAAGCATTCCGAGCATCGCACGAATCCTTTGATTTGTCCTGAAAGGAAAAATTGTCCTGGGTAGTCAGTGATGGTAACAAAAATGATGGCTTTGCATGTGAAGGAACTCTTCGCAAGCTCATCCCACATTTTCACTCCATGCTTCCATAGTGTCTCAATTTCTTGCATCAACATCTCGAGAAAAACATCTATGTCGATACCTGGTGCTTTGGGCCCTAAAATTATAACGGTCAGCAATAAATACTTCCTCTTCTAACACAACCATGGAGGGAAGTTGTAGATCGATAGGATTACTGGCCATGGGTTGTGTGTGCTGGTCTTGTCACCAAAAGGATTCATTTCATCAGTGCTCAAAGCGAACCTAACGTTTCTCGGATCTTCATGAAATTCTTGGTACTTCGCATCAAAGTCCTTCCACAGTTGTGCATTGGATGGGTGGCGTAGCACTCTGTCGTCTTTCTTATGTTCATCCGAAGCCCACCGTCGCATGAGCTCTGAGTCCTTTGGGTTTGAGAACAAACGCCTCAAGCGATCAATCGGTGATGGATACCACATAACCAATGTAGGAATTCTTCTTTGGTTAGTATCATCTACTGCTAAGGTGTTGTTTTCCTCTTCAACATTCTGAGAAGTGTCATTTTTCTTTCCGCCCTTCTTTCTCTTTTTCTTGGTGTTAGTACCCTCACTGTAGTCTTTGTTTACTTTGTATCGACTAGCACCATAGTTTGGACACTTCGTTAGGTCTTTGAACACACCACGATAAAAGATACAATGGTTCGAACACGCATGTATTCATTTCACACCCATCGTCAGTGGACTGATAAGCTTCTTTGCTTGATACATGTTGGTAGGCACAAAGTTTGGCTTAGGAAGAACAATAGCCAACAGAGTCAATAGGTCGTTGAAGCTCCTATTGGACCAGCCATACTTAGCCTTCAAGATCAGTATGTCTAACAAAAAATGTAGCAATGACCACCTTTTCTCACAACCCTTTTCCTCCGGGTACAAATGTTCTTCCCTTGACTTCTGCACCATCTCCAAGTTATTTAGCCCTTTCAATAGTAATTCTTGTTCTACGTGACACAACATGTCATATAGGAAGCCTTCTTCTTCATCTTCTTCTTTGTCTTCACCATCATCCTCCCCACCATAGCCTTCTCCACCACCACAGCCTTTGCCACCAGCACCGCCTACAGCATCATCTCCTGGACCATCATGCATCATGACATGATGGGCATTGTCATCTTCCCTTACTTCTGGTGGATTTGTACCTTCCATGTTGCCTGCTTCTGTATGTCTCTCACCATGATGATCCCAAATCTCATAGTTCTCCATGAAACCTCTTCTTACCAAGTGTGATCTTATCGTATTTGGATCTTGGCATACTATATGGTTCCGATAGTCAACATAGGGACAATATATATCCTTTGTCTACTTAATCAAAGCATGCCTTTTAGCTGCTTCAGTAAAACCATTCACATCTTGTATGTAGGTAGCTTCATGTCTTCTTTTCATGTACATCCATGACATGTCCATATGTGCCCTTCAAAAATAAAAGATATATTTGCATGAAGGTATTATTCGCATATAAATGTTGAAGCAATTGTTGTCTATTTTCTATACAAATATTACATTATTCTAGACCTAAAGCTTAAAAAATGATAAAGTAAATATAGAAATTAACTAGAGTTCATGTGAGCCAAAGTAAGTTGGGCAAAATCAGTCTAAATTGCTAGGAAAAATACAAAATCTAACATCATGCATGTCTCTCTATAGATCTCTAAGTGAAAGAAATGAACATGAAATTTTGACAAGAGTTTAGGTATTGTTGACACCATTTTTTGCACGTGTTAAAATGTTCGGAGTGGACTAATCGGCAAGGGGAAAGTTACTGTGTACTTTGATAGCCGATGAAAGCCAGCTTGTAAAGATGGTTGCCGATAGCTAGTGATGCCGATGAAGGGAGGCTTGAAGACTACTGCCGATGAAACAAGGAGTATACTGATGAAGGGAGATTTGAGGACTACTACCGATGAAACAAGGAGTATGCTGATGAGGGAAGACTTGAAGACTATTGCCGATGAAACAGGGGGTATGCCGATGGGAAGAAGGACAGTGAGATTTCCATCGTAATTAAGGCGGACAGGGAAATAGATAGGAGTTGATTTCCTTTTCTATATTTGTTAAGAGTATGATTCATGTAAGAGTCACGTGTTTCCTTAGATATGGGCTTGGTGTCCTAGTTGTGTTTGGTTGTGTCTCTTTAGATCAGGGTATAAATATGGAGTGAGGGGCTATGTAAATAGACATATCAATCAATATCAAAACCAATTTTTACTCCTATTTGCATCTACTTACTTTTCGGTGACTTCGTCAATTTGCATTATTTTCTCTTTACGAGTTCTCATTGATTCGGCGAGCTGCATCGCTTCAGTGCGACCTTCGGCGATCCTCGAGTTCCGCGTGAGTACCTCTTGGCCGTGACTTCCGGGCGTATCGCTGTTGTTAGGACCAAAGTGCTCGTATCTTCATCCTTGTCGATTAACAGGTCAAATCGACTGGCACGCCTTGGATACCGATTCGGGTATTAGCCCTTTGTGTTTGCAGATCCACTTTTGCATCAACACATCTTTTGGCACGCCTGGTGGGACCAATCAATCTGATCAATATGTTCAATTTCGAGATCGATGCGGGGAACATTATCGCGGTATCAGAAGAAGATCTTAAGGAAGAACAGAGGCAGGCTATGGAAAAGGCCGTAGAAGAATACAAGCAGCTTTGTTTAAAATCATTTAGCCTGAACAAGAGTGGACAAGTTATCCAGAAGCAAGATTTGCCGTTGCCTCGGCAAGTTACCTTTGACTCCAACCCTGGTAAACTTCAAGAGATGGTTAATTCTGCAGTAAATCATGCTTTGATTAATTATTCCAATGTGTTGTCCAATACTGTTCATAATGCTGTGGTTCGAACTCTCAAAGAAGGACAAGCGTCACCGCATTATGTTGGGCCTGCCTATCACCAACCAGAGCCGGCATCTGTCAATACTCCATCGGCTCCCTCGGCCGTTGTGGGTACAGAAGTTACTTCTTCTCCAGTATCGGCAGGCTTACCTAATATTCAATCTACACCGATACGATCAGATCCGGTACTACCAGGAGGACGAATTCAGCTTAGTACATATCTATCGGCATCAGCTATGTCAGGCCCTGTGTCTCAGAATAGCCAGATTCCTACTAATTGGTGGGGATATGGTATGCCTCCGGGGTCATCTGCTTTCAATCCTGGATTACCTCAAGTGTTTGATGCAGTAGGAAAAGCTCCTGTACCATTGGCTGTTTCGCCGATGGCCCAAGTGCCTCAATATGCCACAACAACTACTGTGCAACCAACTCCAGGGGGTTTCCAGATGCCTTCAGTTCAAACGCCCAGTTCAAATCCATCGGCAAGCTTACTGCCGATATAGCAGAAAGCCCCTGTTATGAGTCAAACTGGGGTTCAGTTTATGCCTCAAGCTGGTTATAATTATCCAACAATGTCAGCAAATTACCAGCCATCGGTGAGTTTTGTACCGATGGGTTCTAATAATGGTTGGTCAGGATAGTTACCTGTTCAACACACAGTTCAGCAAAATCAACAGATTGCAGGGATTCAACAAGGTTATATGCAAGCTGGTGTTCAGAATCAAGCATCGGTAGCTCAGTCGATGAATCCTTTCCAACAGGTTAATGGACCACAAGTAACGGCAAATATGCCGATTGGTGGAGATCGTGGGCCACAAAGATATGTGGAAGGATATCAGCAGGTACCTCCTATAGAAATTTAGCCAGTTCGTCAGCAGGAAGCTGATGCTTTTTGGGCCGATAGGATAGCAGAAATTATGAAGGATCAGTTTGGGATAAAGCCCAAGGTCAATACTTATTCTTATCGGACTCCATATCCTCCTGCATATGATTTAATTCCTCTCCCAAATCGGTACAAGGTACCAGATTTCACTAAATTCTCCAGACAGGATGATACATCAACAATGGAACACGTCAATCGCTTCATTATTCAATATGGAGAGGCAGCTAGCAAAGATGAATTAAGAGTTCGATTATTTTCATCATCTTTGTCTGGATCGGCATTTACGTGGTTCATTTCATTACCACCAAATTCTATTATTACTTGGGCTGATCTAGAAAAACAATTTCATAAGTATTTCTTTGCTGGAATCCATGAAAAGAAGCTTACCGATTTAGTAAAATTGAGACAGCGCAATGATGAATTGGTAGAGAGCTTTGTGCAAAGACTACGAGATGTAAAAAAATAAGTGCTACAGTCTGGTGCTGGATGATCGGCAGCTTGCCGATCTGGCTTTCCAAGGGTTATTGCCACATCTTAAAGACAGATATGCTTCTCAGGAATTTGAAAGCCTCAGTCATCTTGTGCAAAGGATCTCCGATCAAGATACTAGGGTTTTTGAACCTAAAAAGAATTGGAGTAAAAAGGTATCATTTGTTGAAGAAGTAGGAGATTCTGATTCTGATGAAGAACCAGTTATTGGCTTAACTGAGTGGGTTACGAATAAAAAGCCGATATCTTGTCCCTTTGGTCAAAAAGAGCCAGAAAAGTTTACCTTTGATATCACCAAGGCTGACAAAATATTTGATCTTCTGCTTCAAGAGGGCCAAATTAAGCTATCACCTAATCATGTGATCCCATCAGCAGAAGAGTTAAAGAAGATCTTGTACTGCAAATGGCACAATGCAACTTCACATAGTACAAATGAGTGCAAGGTGTTCAGGCAACAGTTACAATCGGCTATTGAATCTGGGAGAATTAAGTTTGGTACTTCTAATGCCCAAAGGCCGATGAAAATTGATCAACACCCCTTTCCAGCAAATACGTTGGAGGCCAAAGGGAAGACCAAGGTATTGACGTCCGAGGCTGCTGAGAAAAACGCATCAGTGGATCCCCAACATCAGATAACTACCGATGATGCAAGAAGTAAGGGGTTGCTAGGAGAAAGCAGTAGTTCCAAAAAACCTCCTCGACCTGGCATTGTGATTACTCATCGAAGGCAGCAGGAGGGTTGGCGTCAGCGTAATGATCGATATCGACAACAGCAAGAAGAAAGACGTCGAGAAGAGTGGCATCGGCATAAAGATCATTGGAGGTGCCCGTTTTTTATCCATTGCTGGGAGGAAGGTATTAAATTGCCAACTGTTGAAAATTGCCCTGAGTGCAATGGTTATTATGGGGTCAATCGGTCAGAAAGAAGATTTCAACCTGGCAATCGGGGTTTATTTATCAATGAGCCAATTAGAAGCAGAGCATCAGTACATGATCGGCTGGGGGGCAGACTTAGTGTACATGAAAGGCTTGGTAAACGCGCTGGATGTTTTCCGAGGAATCAAGAGGAGCTTGAGGAAATGGCAAATGCAAGAGTTCCCGATGAGGAAATATTCTACAGAGACCCTAATATACGCCGTGTGGAATCGACTAGGACCTGTTATCAGCCGGTTTGGAAAACCAAGTTTCCTCAATGGTGCCCGGAGGGTCTAACAAAGACACAGAGAAGGAGGATGCAATGTGAGCGTCAGGAGGATTTATACCAAGAGGAAAATTCCTCCAATGGGAAGTCCGGTCATCAACAGTGGCAGGTAAAACACAAAAATAAGGGTCCATCGGCAGATTTTAATATGGTATTCATGTTGCCGATGGAATTTTTGGCACTATCTGATAATGAGGAAGAAGTTGTTCTCTCTGATCAAGTAGCTCAGTTGACACTAGATCCAATGATGGCTGTTTTTGAGAAACCTACCGATGACGAGAGACAGCATCTTAAGGCTTTGTTTGTGAAGGGCAGAGTTGATGGGCAGCCTGTGTCTAAGGTACTTATTGATGGAGGGGCTGCGATTAATATTATGCCTTATGTGATGTATCGGAAACTTGGTAAGGGAAATCAAGACTTGACCAAAACCGATATGATGCTGAAAGATTTTGAAGGCAATGTGTCGCCGGCTAAAGGGGTAGTATGCGTTGAATTGACCATCGGCAGCAAAACCTTACCGACGACGTTCTTTGTTATTAACGGTAAGGGTGCATATAATCTGCTTCTAGGGAGGGATTGGATTCATGCTAATTGTTGTGTTCCTTCTACAATGCATCAATGCCTCGTATAGTGGATTGGGGATAAGATTGAGGTTGTCCCTGGTGATTCTTCTTATATCATCGCATCGGCAGAATCAGATACTTATGAGCAAACTAAATGCATATCAGGAGAAGTTTGGGAAAAAGAGTTCCTTAGAGTTGCTGATTATGAAATTCCACCAATCCAAGCAGTCGGTTTTGAAGAAGAATTTTAATGGATAGGTTTGCCGATGATGGAAAATTAGGTCAAGGGTTCACATCGGCAGATGATTTAGTAGAAGTAGATATCGGTAATGGCGATAGGCCAAGACCTACTTTTATTAGTGCTAAGTTAGATTCCAAGTGTAAGCAGCAAATAATTAATGTGTTAAAGGAGTATAAAGATTGTTTTGCTTGGGATTATACTGAGATGCCTGGATTAGACCAATCGGTAGTTGAACATCGGTTACCTATCAAATCTGGATTTCGGCCACATCAGCAGCTAGCGCGCCGATGCAACCCTAATATACTTCCTAATATTAAGGCCGAAATAACTAAATTAATTGAGACAAAGTTTATTCGGCAGTGTCGATATGCAGAGTGGATCTCTAATGTGGTTCCTGTTTATAAGAAAAATGGAAAACTTCGTGTTTGTATTGATTTCAGGAATCTCAACAAAGCCACACCGATAGATGGCTATCCAATGCCGATTGCTGATTTATTGATTGATGCTGCAGCCGGACATCAGATTATCAGCTTTATGGATGGTAATGCAGGCTACAATCAAATATTCATGGCTAAAGAAGATATTCCCAAGACTGCTTTCAGATGTCCAGGTCATGTAGGGTTGTTTGAGTGGGTAGTCATGACGTTTGGCTTGAAAAATGCCGGTGCTACTTATCAGAGAGCTATGAACTTTATTTTTCATGAATACATCGGCACATTAGTGGAGATCTACATTGATGATGTGGTGATTAAGTCTGGAGATATCACAAAACATCTAACCGATCTGCGAAAGATACTGGAGTGTACAAGGAAGCATGGATTGAAGATGAATCCTAATAAATGTGCATTTGGCGTATCGGTAGGTCAATTCTTGGGTTTTATGGTGCATCAGCGGGGCATCGAAATCAGTAGGAAGTCTATTGATGCAATTAACAAGGTGGTTGCTCCTGCCAATAAGACTGAATTGCAATCTTTGATCGGTAAGATTAATTTTATTAGAAGATTCATATCTAATCTGTCGGGTAAGATCAAGGCTTTCAGTCCATTACTTAAATTGAAAGCCGATCAGGAATTTGTATGGGGAGTTGAGCAGCAGTTAGCCCTCGGTGAAATTAAGAAATATTTAACAAATCCTCCAGTGCTAGTTCCACCTCAACACGGGAAGCCTTTTAGGTTGTATTTGTCAGCTGATGATACTATTATTGGTTCAGCTCTTATTCAAGAATTCGAAGGGAAAGAACGTGTTATTTATTATCTGAGCAGAAGGTTAGTGGATGCTGAGACAAGGTATTCGGCCGTCGAAAAATTATGTCTATGTTTATACTTTTCTTGTGTCAAATTGAGACATTATTTATTATCTGCCGAATGTACGGTTATATGCAAAGACGACGTAGTCAAGTACATGCTGTCAATGCCAATATTAAGTGGTAGAATCGGCAAGTGGATTTTAGCATTATCAGAATTTGAACTACGTTACGAATCGACCAAGGCAGTTAAGGGGCAAGTTATGGCTGATTTCGTTACTCAGCATTGTAATACAGTGGACTCTCTGGAGATTGCCCCTTGGACACTTTTCTTCGATGGTTCCACATGCGGTGAAGGAGCAGGTATCGGCATTGTGTTGATTTCACCTCAAGGAAGGAAATATGAGTTTTCATTGCCGATTGTTGCTACATCGACAAACAATCAGGCTGAATACCAAGCCTTGATCAAAGGGTTAGAATTACTGAAGGAGATACGTGCCGATGCTGTTGAAATCTTTAGTGATTCTATGCTAGTTATAAATCAATTGGCTGGAATTTATGAATGCCGAAGTGAACCTTTGATTTCGTATTATGAAAGATGTTTGCAGTTGTTGAAAGGATTTAGAGATTTTTGTCTTGAACATGTCTCTCGGTTGCATAATGAGGAAGCTAATCAACTAGCTCAGCATGCTTCAGGATATCAGCCTATACAGGAAGTGCTAACGTTGGCAGTTGATACCGATGACTGGAGAAAGGAGGTTGTCGATTATTTAAAGGATCCACATATAAAGGTTGAGAGACGTATAAGGTTCCAAGCTACTAAGTATGTGCTCCTCGATGATGAATTATATTATCGAACTATAGATGGAGTTTTACTCAGATGTGTTGGCTGTGATGAATCGAAAACTTTGATGGGTGAAATTCATGAAGGAGTGTGTGGTGCACATCAATCGGCTTTCAAGATGAAGTGGATGATCAGAAGGAATGGATACTATTGGCTGACTATTCTCGAAGATTGTTTTAAATATTTTAAAGGATGTCAGGGATGTCAAAAGTTTGGTAATATTCAAAGAGTGCCTGCATCGGCTATGAACCCTATAATCAAACCGTGGCCGTTCCGGGGATGGGCTATTGATCTCATTGGTCAGATTTATCCGCTATCGAGTAAGGGACATAAATTTATTCTGGTTGCTACTGATTATTTCACAAAATGGGTTGAGGCAATTCCTTTGAAAAAGGTGACATCGGTTAATATGATTGATTTTGTGAAAGAGCATATTGTTTACCGATTTGGTATTCCTCAGACTATCACTACCGATCAGAGCACTATGTTTACATCAGGAGAATTTGATGAGTTTGCTGTAGGTATGGGAATTAAAGTTTTAAATTCTTCTCCATATTATGCTCAAGCTAATGGTCAAGCTGAGGCTTCTAACAAAGGGATCATCAAACTCATTAAGCGCAAAATTGAAGAAAATCCTAGGAGGTGGTATACAGTATTAAATGAAGCCTTGTGGTCATATCGGATGTCATATCATGGTGCAACCAAAGTAACGCCTTATCAGTTAGTATATGGACATGATGCAGTATTGCCTTGGGAAATTAAAGTTGGCTCTAGGCGAATACATTCTCAAGATCAGCTGACAGCCGATGATTATAATACTCTTATGAAGGATGAGTTGGAAGATGTGGCGGGTCATCGGTTAAGGGCTTTAGTTAGCATCGAAGAAAATAAGAAAAGAGTAGCCAGATGGTATGACAAGAAGGTGAAGATAAAGGAGTTTGCCGATGGAGATCTGGTCTGGAAACTGGTTTTACCAATTGGGACTAAAAGTTCAAAGTTTGGAAAGTGGTCTCCTAATTGGGAAGGTCCATATCGGATAAATCAGTTTGTTCCTGGTAACGCATATATTCTAGAAACCCTTGAAGGGGTTGTGTTTCCTAGAGCATTAAATGGAAAATATTTAAAGAAATATTACCCTAGTATCTGGATGGATGCATAAAAGTATAAGTGCCGATAACAGTCCTATTGGCTAGAATTATGCAAGGATGTCAATGTCTCATAAAATGCCGATACAATAAACAAGATTACAAGTTCAACAAGGATTGGATAGCTAATATTGCACGTAGGCGAATCTGCTCGGCTTCCTTCATTTCTTTGATATCGTCATCGGCAGTACCCTCCACGGGCTTGAGTTTTTTCTTCATGGCCAAAGCTTTGCGAGCCTAGATATCTCTTTCTTGCTGAAGGGTTTTGATGGCATTGGGTAGCTGGCTTTCTTCTTGTTGAGCATGAGTTAAAGCTGTCTCGATTTCCTTCAATTCAGCCAATAGAGCCATTTTCTTTGCTGATAAATCTAAAATTTTCTGCTTAAGTTCAGCACCCGAAGTCTGCAAGTTGCCGATGCCCTTATGCTTCTCATCGGCAATTTGTTTCAGTTGTAGCATCTCTTCCTTGAGTTGAGCCTGAGCTGCTCTATCGGCAATACGTTGGGCAGCCCGTTGATATTGTAGTTGGCGACTCTCTAAATGGGCTGCTGGGAAGAGTACTTCTTCAACATCGGCAGGGACCTGGCCACGGATTGTTTTGAAAATTGCCTTTGCGGGGTCCGAGTCATCTACAAGTTGGGCGGTATCCTGCTGTAGCAAGTTCAGGAGAGCTTCCAACCTGGACTTAGTTTCTGCCGATATTATTCCCAGTACAAGGGAAGAACTTGTTTCCTCCCCATCATCGTCAGAGATGTCAATAGCGAAGGAGAATAGGCTGTTTGGGGAGTCTTGTTCCTGAGAAAAAGAAAAGGAGGTCGGTTAAGGATAAGTATGAATATTGTAAATCAGCTAGGTTAATCGGTTTACCTGTTTCAAGGCAATTTCCTGTGCTTGACTGGAAGAAACAACCTGGAGTGTGTCGTGTGAGGGATCGGCTGAGCTTGCCGATGGGATGTCCTCTGTGACTTCATCAGTGGTTGGCTCTTGAGGTATGATGACCGATGACATTGGGGTAGATGTAGGGATCGGCATGGACCTTTGTCGTTTTGGCTGTGCCTCGGCATCTGTTAAAGCTTTGCGCTTTGCTTGGGCATCGGCAACGATTGGCTGGGGGGCATCGGCACTTGTTGGTTGTGAAGCTTGGACGTCTGGTACACTTGCCGATGTACCCAATTGTTGCTGCAAAACAAGTGTAAGGTATGATATTTAACGGATAAAATGAGAAGTCAAGAGAATACCTCTGAAGGTTTGTCAAAAGAAGTGGTGCTTGATATCGGAGGAATTGCCGATGACAATCCAGTGGCAGCTCTTACCCCCTGGTGATTAATGTTAATACAGTTTGTAATCGGTATAAGTAGAAATAAACAAGGTTGTTACCTTGAATGCCTTGACCATGGTTGTAGCAGCAGCCGATGGAGTGGCCCTAGCTGTAGCCAATCTGGACTTAGAGGTGATGGTCTTGGTACGGATCTTCTGGTGGGTCAAAGCAGTTAAGGTGGGGGCGTTGTAGCCGATCGGTGATATCGGGGAAATAGGCTGAAGATCGAAGGCTTTCCCACTTTTGCTCACCGATGGTGCTGGGTTGTTAACCTGTCATGAGAGAGTCAGTTACTGGTATATGTAGGGAAAAAGCAAAAAGGAGTTAAAAGAAACTTACTGCGTCGTCAGGGATGGCATATTCAGGGTCGATCATGTGCCGATATGTGTGAGCAGAAGTTGCAAATAGTTGTTCCTTCCACTCTCGCCACCATTGCTTGTATGACTCGGTGATGAAGGATACTGGCGTCCAGGTGGATATATCAACATCTGTGATATCGGCATCGGGGGAGAGTTGTACCACCTTGTTCCAATCTATTCCACAGGTGATTGTTTCCCTGGGTTTGATCACATCGGCAAAGCAAAGTTTGATTGGCAGTTGCCCAAAAGCCAATTGACGGGATACTGCCGATGGGTTGTAAAATTCATATGAAATGTTGGTGTTTTTCCCGCTACCAAATGTATTCACTGGAATTGCCCTGGGAGTAATGATGGCCATCATGAGTTCCTTATCCTGATTCAGGGTGTCATCGGCAAAGTTGAAAAGAAGGGGAAATCTGTTGTCCTCGTCAATATAAGGTACCCAGGCCCTATGATCACGAGAAAGACCATTGTAGAAGTTTTGGAAGAATCTGCCGATCTGGTCTTCATTGGCCTCTGTTCCGGGAAGGACAATTATGGCTTCACCAAAATTAAGGGGTGAGCGTGTTACCGATTCATCATCCCCAAGCACATGGTCTTCAGCAATTTCTCGTGGGAATTGTTGGGCAAAAAAAGTCCCATTGCAAGCGTTTGTGCATATGGGCATTCAGCCACATGTTGATAAACCACCACGGGCCTCCTAGGTTGCCGATGGGTTCGCCAAGCAGAAGTTTCTGAGACACTTGATGAAGAAGATGATAAGTGGAGCTCAGAAGGTATCGGCCAAGAGGAAACCTTACGCCATTAGCCAAAAGTTCAGCTGCGGGGAGGAAGGCGTTGGTTGGTCCTACTGATCGACCACAGAAAATAATTTTTTCTAACCACATATTCAAGAATGTGGCATGTTCCCTCTGGTTAAGTGTCCCAGTCTTCTGGTATTCTTGAATGTATCCCGTCCAACCGCCGATGTTGCGGGTATTCACCCTATATTCAGATTTTCTACCATAAATGGAGCCTTCATCGGCAGTTGAAATATCCAAGCTAGTGAGCATGTGGACATCGGCAAGTGTAGGAGTAGCTGGGCCATGTCCAAACATAAAAGTGTTTGTTGTGTCTGACCAGAAGTAAGCAGCTGCAATCATCATCGATTCATTCTTTTGCATATCGGCAATAGATAACCTAATGCATTGGTCTAATTTCCGTTTTGCCCAGTATACTTGCATCGATCTATTAACCCTCAAGTACCAATCTTTCCACCCTTTGGTGGTTTTGGGCCAAGATCGGAATGTGTCTTTCCATAAATTCAGAGAGAAATTTTGGGCTCTAAAGGGGATTCTGTTAACCTCTGCATTAATCAGATCGGTTGGATCTGGGTTGCCCATTGGTCCTAGGCATTGGACATGCGGCTGGTCGGTTGGAATAACTAATTTGTTGCGCAGTTCCTAAGTTTGAAGGATCCGGAGAACAAAAGAAAGGAAAAATCACCAACTGTATGGATTTGCAAAAACTAGGGGAATCAAAGTAAAGGTAATGGAAGAGGAGCGAACCGCGGGGACGTCGAAGTTGACTGCCATTATCTTGAAGAAGATGAAGGCACGAGCCGGAGACTTGAGGTAACGCTGGAGAAGGGTTCTTGTTGGTTGAGGTCGTGCAGTGGTTCGTCGGAGTCACCGCTGGAAAGAGAAAATGTCAAAGATTGGAGTCTGAGGGTAGAAGACGAGTGTTCCGGAGGAATCTATTTATAAGCCGCTTGGAGTAGGGGTATTTTGGACTTATCTCTATGCCGCGCGCATGTAGGTCGAAGTGGTTCAGATGGATATGGTAACTGTTTGCACGATGATCAGGGGATTGTACAGATGGGTTGATGGCAAGTAATCATGACTTGGAAGAGATATCGGTACAGGATATTTTAATTCTGAAAATGACAGCATTATCATGTTAAGATCTTGCCGATGGGTTATTGTTTCGGTATCTTAACCATAATCAAGGCAAGAGTGGTTGGCGATTGTGCGATATTTACTGAAGTGCGTGAATCAGGATTAGATTTGATTGGATTTGATAACAGATCAGGTTTTGGCTTGGAGAATAAGTTACGGTAATCTGGAGTAAATTTCGGAGCATTAATGGTTTTATACTCCAAAATTGGGGGGCATGTGTTGACACCGTTTTTTGCACGTGTTAAAATGTTCGGAGTGGACTAATCGGCAAGGGGAAAGTTACTGTATACTTTGATAGCCGATGAAAGTCAGCTTGTAAAGATGGTTGCCGATAGCTGGTGATGCCGATGAAGGGAGGCTTGAAGACTACTGCCGATGAAACAGGGAGTATGCTGATGAAGGGAGATTTGAGGACTACTGCCGATGAAACAAGGAGTATGCTGATGAGGGAAGACTTGAAGACTATTGCCGATGAAACAGGGGGTATGCCGATGGGAAGAAGGACAGTGAGATTTCCATCGTAATTAAGGCGGACAGGGAAATAGATAGGAGTTGATTTCCTTTTCTATATTTGTTAAGAGTATGATTCATGTAAGAGTCACGTGTTTCCTTAGATATGGGCTTGGTGTCCTAGTTGTGTTTGGTTGTGTCTCTTTAGATCAGGGTATAAATATGGAGTGAGGGGCTATGTAAATAGACATATCAATCAATATCAAAACAAATTTTTACTCCTATTTGCATCTACTTACTTTTTGGTGACTTCGTCAATTTGCATTATTTTCTCTTTATGAGTTCTCATTGATTCGGCGAGCTGCATCGCTTCAGTGCGACCTTCGGCGATCCTCGAGTTCCGCGTGAGTACCTCTTGGCCGTGACTTCTGGGCGTATCGCTGTTGTCAGGACCAAAGTGCTCGTATCTTCATCCTTGTCGATTAACAGGTCAAATCGACTGGCACGCCTTGGATACCGATTCGGGTATTAGCCCTTTGTGTTTGCAGATCCACTTTTGCATCAACAGGTATGCCACTTTCTCACCTCTCAAACCCAACTCCTTTGAAGGTTCAAAGGGCAAAACATCCCGCCTCTATTTTTGCTATTTCTCACCCTCCAAGTGAGTTAATGGTGCTCAACATGCATACTGTTTCGAGGAGGAAGAAGGGGTAATTAGGGGGGCTATTTTTAGGGGCGGTTGACTAAAGAGAACCGCCTCTGTTAATGCATTTGTAGGAGTCATTCTCATAATGAACCGTCTTTGAAAATAGATCACTATTAGAGATGATTTTGTAAAGAGGACCACCTCTAAAGATCCATTTTTAGGGGCAGTTCTCTTAACGTAACCGCCCCTAAAAATAGACGTCTATCAGAGGCCATTTTCTTAATAGAACCGCCCCTGAAGTTGTATCTTTAGAGGCGGTCATGGAGCTATAGTGCTCACTGGCACGGTTAGAGGCGGTGTGCTAGTTGAACCGCCTTTGATAGAAAAGGGTGGTGTCGCTAAAAATGATTCCTGTAGCAGTGTTGGCGGTTAGATTTGGTCAATAAGGACCACCAACAAGATCCCCCTAGCTTACCCCTTGCTCATCCTGAGCAAGAGCTAAGACATTCGTTGTTGATAAGGAGTTGCTGCAATGCTGATTACAATTCAAGAGTACGATGTCTATAACAAAGTATCCGTCCTTGATTTTAATAAGTTGGCATTTTATCCACCCTTTTACCTTGATCCTTATGGGGCTTGTTGCCTTTCCAAGTCTTCGGCGGTTACAAGATAGAACGGTTTCACAGAACCACTAGTCATTCATTTCTTGATCGACTTTCTTTCCGGAGGTTTTAAGAGTTTTGTAAAATAAAAGTAAGTTCCTCAAATGATCCACTCGATCTCTCATTTGTGTATGATCCTCACCAAAGGCTTTTGAAATTGCCTTTCTTTTCATCCTACATTCTAAGGCTTTTTGTGGAGTTTTGGGTAGGGATGAAAGAGAGGCATACTTGCATCACATAATATTGCTAAGTCAAAAACCGAATCCAAGGATTTGTAATTCATACACTTTGATCAAGATTATGCAAGTGAGTGGAATGTTGATTTTTTTCTAACTCTAAATATTTTTTTGTATTCCTTTGATCATGACTCTCTCTTTTTGATAAATGCCTTTTATTTGAAAGTATGGGCTATCTTTCTCTTTCTTTTCTTCATGCTTTTTAGCGTGGGATTTTTTTTCTCATGCTCTATGGCATGCATTTTTTCCTCTCATGCTTTTTAGGCATGGATATTTTCTCTTCTCTTTTTTTTTCTTTTTTTAGCATAGCCCATACTTTTCTTTTGGCATATGAAAATTTTAGAGAGAGACTCATGATAAATGAATGTGAATGGAGTATTTATTTGGTGGACGAAAAAACATGTTTTTGCACAATTCTCAATGTAAGAGTCAACATTTTATTTGTGAGTATACGTGAATCTTGATCATAGGTGCATGACAAGAATCTCAACAACGGTCATAAACAATTTGACAAAGCTCAACATGATAACAAGCAGCATATGACTAAGGTTTTGTATTTTGTATAGTGTCATATGGCCTTGGTAGGAATTATCATCATTGAGGAACTTTTTATTTTTGCATTTTTAAAATAAAACTCTGAATGTCAAGTTTCTCTTAGAACAAAGTCATAGCAAATTCCATTTGTACTATATCATAACTTGCAACAACTTAGAAAAGGATCATGTATTTGCAACCCACAAGTTTTAAGTTTTAGGATGAGACATTTTTAGCCAATAAACTTAAATCTTGGGGAATATTAAGTTATAAACTAGGCACAGATGAATTATAAAATAGAGCAACTATTCATCATTTCAACAAAGAAGAAACTAAACATTCTTGCTACACATATGTGGAGTGGAATAAATATTATTTGTTGTTTTATCATATTTGATTTTTAAAGCTAAATAACAAATAAATGCATGAAAATAAATGTGAAGTAAAAGATACAAGTTACCTCTGTGGGGATCCTCCCCCAAGCTAGCCCGAAGTTTACGGTCCTTTGGCTATTTTTATTATAAGGCAAAGGCAAACTCATGGGTTGATTTTATTTTAGTTATTATTATTATGATTATTATGATTATTTATATTTATTATTATTATTATTATTATTATTATTATTATTATTATTATTATTATTATTATTATTATTATTATTATTATTATTATTATTATTATTATTATTATTAAGGTTCACCAAACAAGTTTTCGTCTCTACTGTCATCTTGAAGACTTACCCTCATGAAGATGATAAGTTTCTGTAGGGGTTAGTCCATATGATCAACCAAAATCTATACTAGCAGTTTTGATTCAATAATCAAACTAGACACCATGTCTAATCTGATCAAGGTAGGCTATTTGACCTAAGCACCATGCTTAAATTAAAAAGCCTATAGAAGCATGATCACTACATCCAAACTTCAAACTAAGCACCATGCTTAATTTAAAAGATGTATAACCAACACTCCCAAAACAAATCATGCTAGCATAGAGAGAGAAAGCATGAAAGGATAAACAAGAATCATCCAACGGAGGTGAAAACATTGAATGGTACAAGAGAACCATTGGCTTTTTTTACAAGATAAACGGAAAAGGGTGAGAGCGCAAGATACACGTTACCTTGTGGGGGTCCTCCCCCAAGCTAGCTCAAAGCCTAAGGTTCGGGGTTTTACCTCTGTGTTTTCTGGGTTTTCCTGCATGGTTAGGATATGGTAGATCACGAGCGGGCTTACCATCGCTCGTGATTACCGCATTGACATTTTCAAATGAAATCTTGAGTTGCCCCGAGATCATTTCAAAATTATAAGCAGGAATTGTTGCAGCAATTTGAGCTAGTTGGTTTTCAAATATTTCATTAAGGCTTAATTGACTTTTGAAGGAAAAGTTTAAGCCTTCTAAATTTGAATTAATGTTTTCAAAAAAATTCATCGTTAGATGCAAGTGTCTTAATTAGGTTTTCATTTATTTGAGCTTGCCTTAACACAAGATCTATCAGAGAAGGTTGATTCGAAGAATTTGAATAAGCATAGTTACCTTCCTGATATTGTGGTGTGACTAATTCCACCCTGGATCTCCTTGTGGACAGAACACATTGTTGTCATTCAGCGCATCTTCACAGGTCTCAAGGCAGTCGTTCCCCAAGTGTCCGAAGTTTCCGCACACCTCGCATGATATATGCGAGTAGAGTGATTGGACGGTACCATGTTTGTCCAAGCGTTTTATTAAGAGATCCAATTTTGCGGCCAGCATATCCGTTTCCTCCATTGGGGTCTGTATTCACTCCAACCCTGGTTGGAGACCATTTCTCAATGAGAGTCATAGCTCCGCTAATTGTGAGTGAAAAGAAGGCTCCTCTGACAGCAGCATCTATGTGGGCTCTAGATGTGGAAGTTAGCCCGTTGTAGAAGTTTTGAAGGATCAATCAGTCTTCCATCCCAGGGTGTGGGTAGGAAAGGATGTGTTCTTGCAGCCTCCCCCACGCTTCTGGGATGGATTCTAATGCTGTCTGCTGAAAGTTTGAAATTCTTCCACAAAGGGCAATGGTTTTGTCCATTGGGAAGAACTTCATGAGGAATGTCGTGGAACATTTATTCTATGTGTTGACAGCTTCCTAGTCCTTGTAGAACCATTGTTTCACCCTCCCCCAGAGGAAGAACGAGACCAAGCGGAGTCTAATTACCTCTGATGAGACACCCTCCATGATGACAGTGTCGCACAGCTTCAGGAAGTGTTGGAGATGTGCGTTGGTGTCCTCGCTAGGCAATCCATAGAATGGATTTGCCTGCACCATCATGATTAGGTCGGTTTTCAGTTCGAAGTTCACATCGCCCATGTTGATAGTGGGCCCAACGGGCACATTGGCAACAATGGGGACGAATACTCGCGTAGAGTCTTGTCGGCCATGGTGTTCGGTACAGATGGTGCTTGGATGACGGGTTCGGTTGTCGGCGGCGTAGTGGAAGGAGGATCATCATAAGGTCAGGCCTTCTTTAGGAATTACTCCGGATTCTCGGTGAAGGTTGTTGGCAAGTCGAAATCGTCTTATACTATCCTATTTTCATCCACAACAGGAGAAAACAAGCAAAGTTATCCTGTTATGAACAATGGCTATTACCCATGCATATTATCATGAACATGTCCTAATAGATTCCTTTAACCAGTGCCTTCCCCGACAACAGCGCCAGAAATGCTTGTTGGCATTTCTAAACGCAATCACCAAGTATGGAGTTTTTAAGTCCATCCCCGGCAACGGCGCCAGAAATGCTTGTTGGCATTTCTAAATGCAATCAACAAGTAGGAGTTTTTAATTCCATCCCTGGCAACGGCACCAGAAATGCTTGTTGGTGTTTCTTAGCATCACTGCTAGGATTTGTGTTACCTAGCAATGGCACTAGAATCGCCATGATGATATTTCTGAACACATGCAGAAATACTCCGCAAGCGTACGAATATATCATTATAGCATTTCACCTGAAAGTATTTTCGGGTATCATTCATTTATATTTCCCCAAAGGAAGGCATTGTGTAAAAGTCTCTAATAAGGATATGGACAAGATAACATGGCTGCATAGTAGACCAAAGTCCATAACAGGGGTAATTGCGGATAGATATTGGATAGTGTGACACACACACTCAAGCCAATCTCAAGGATAAAGATAAAAGAAAGAATAAAGCATAAAAGAATAAACCTAAACTGAAGCAGGCTTATCTTGTATAGCTCTGCTAAGATGAGCAGATCATACAAATACATGAATATCTAAGGGTAGCGATCCTAAGTTCAGATAGCTTTGCTCACTATAAACTTACTTCGGGCACCGGATCACACCTGGTCTGCCAGGCGAGGCTGGCCTGTAGCTCTGCGTCGTATCCGAACATGGGGGATTATGAAAGACGGATAGGGCTGTCACCACCTGCTGCCTACCCCTCAACCGGAGGATACGAGGCAAATGAAGGTAACTTCTAACATAGACACCATGTCTACGCTATTGGTTACTACTCTAACGGTGGCCAGGAACTTCCATTTTTATCAGGAGTCCTCTTACTAGAGCATCTGCCACGGGGACAGATGACGAACCCGCAAGAATATAATGACGAAAACTAAACTTAAAGTAGAACCTACTACCTCAATTTAGGTCTTGGTCTAAACATGTGTGTATGAAAGATTAAACATAAAGTTCTATATGCTAAATGAATAACATAAGAACTTAGCTCTAATTCATAAACATAGCTATATTGATAATATGAGAGAAAAAGCATCGAAGAATCCTTAATATTATTCATACCAAGAATTCTCCAAAGTATAAGCTTTCCAATGAAGCTTCTTGCCTTGCTCCAAATAAAACTACTAAGAATAGTAAAAAGATACAAGTGTTGGAGAGAGAGGCTCTTGTGTGGTGTGCATTTTGAAGGTGAGCACTACCCCTCCTTTTATACTAGTTTGTGGTCGGTTAGGCCAAGGTAAAATAGGAAACTACTCAAAACCGACCCTAGGCATCATCAATGCACCGCCTGACGAAGATGGGCCCGAGAGGCGGTGGTGGGGGTGCGGGCCCTGGTGCGACTGCACCAGGGTTGGCTCCCCTCACCACCTTCTTTGCGTGGTCGGTTTCTGAGTTGGTCTGGGCCACTACTACGTTGGTGTTTGGCCTAGATTTGCATGGTACATGGGCATTTCTTTTATTTGCCTTGAGCGGGTCTGCGTTACGCTTTCTCTGATGGCGCACTTTGATCACATTTTCCACGTATTCCAGATATATGTCCAGCAAAATACTGATTCTCCAATACATGTGGAATTGTGTCAATATAAATAACATGTGTACAAGTTTGCTTAGTTCTCATGTTTTTGTATCTTATTTGGCGGTCAGATTTGGTCAATAAGGACTGCCAACACTATCTTGATTAAGCAGGGAATTATAAACCTCAAACATCTTTGCTTCCTTTTGCTCCTTTGCAGCCTTCAAATTTGCATTTGATATCTGAATCTGTGCTTCTGTCACCTTTTCATGCTCCAACTTGCAATCTTGCTGCACCTTGACAATTTTCTCAATGTTGTCACCAAGGATGACAATTCCTTCCATAATATTTTCCTTCTTGCGCTTTCCATTGCGCTGGCCATTGCTGCTTCCCTACCAATGGGACATGATTCTTCATCTAGAACATCAACTATTTCACTCTTGTTTTCTCTCACTTGAAACTGTGCACACCATTTCGGCTCATCTTTTAGTATCCTCCACCAATGCACCAACGAGAAAGGCTTTCCAAACCTTTTTGCATACATCTTCTGTGCCTCATCCTCCAGCATGTCGTCGGAGTATCCGTTTGTATTCACGTTAGTTACCGTAGTCCAATAGCCATTGAAATCACTGATCGATGACTTCAGGCATGACCAGTAAACCTTCAATTGGTTTATTTCCCTTGTACGCTTCCCATTCCCTTTCTTGTTAAACTCATTAGTGACTTCCTTCCATAATGTATCACCTTTCCTGTCATTTTCCTTAACTGGGTCTTTAGAAGCATTCAACCAAACACTGGCCTACAAAATACAAAATAAGAAAATATGAACAAATCAAGTATTGTACCAAGCACTGGCCTACAAAATGCAAAATAAAAAAATTGTTAAGTGATTACTAGTCTCTATTCCTCTTCATGACTCCAATATCTTTTCTTTGCCGGCTTATTTGCCTCGCTATTGTCCTCTTCATCAATGTCAATATTCACCGTCTCCTTTGTTGAAGTGCCTTGTTTCACAGCTTGCAGTTCAATAAGTCTAGAGATACATCAAGCTGTAGAGATACATAGCTAACAACTATTGCAGCTAAAATGCAGAAATCAACTACTCGCAGTTCAAGTACAGAACGAAATTCAGAGATGATAAATTTTCATTGTAGTAGTTCAGAAAGTATATAGGTCAGCAAGTATATAGTATATTGCAAAGGTGTCATACCATGGATTTGGGGCTTGCTGGTTTCCAGGTTGAGATGGAAAATTTGGGGGTATGCCCCCATCCTACTCCTTGCGGTGGCCGTGGCAGCACAGTCGGCGCAGCAGGGGAAGAAGTCGGCACGCACCAGGGGCTGAACTAGACGGCAGCGGAACCAGTGGTGTCACTGGGGCAGAAGTCGACGACGTTAGCGGTGGCGGCACCGGTGACGAAGATGGACGTGACGAGGGCGCATGCGAGGACACCGTCTTCATGGCCAGCCGGCTGCCCCCGCGTCCTTTCCCCCCTCTACCGGATGTGAGCCGCCTGGAGCTCTCATGGGGCACTGGATCCATCGACGCTGCTAGATGGAATCGGAAACGCTCGGCGCTGCTTGGGAGTAGGGGGCGCGAAGCAATGGGCGGAGGTGGAGGGGGGGCAGGAAGGATTGGTCGAAGTGCAAGAAGGATCGGGGCCGAGGCGGAGTAGCGCGCGTCTGGAGCGCCCCCCCCCCCCCCCCCCCCCCCCCCCCCACCACCACCACATCAACGCGAGTGTCATACGCTCTCCAATGACTTGGTTACGGTGCCCAGGTTTCCTCCCCACGAAACATTTTCATTCTCTCTCCTTCTCAAATCATGCAAAGATTTCATTTTTGCTGTTGTGTCACCTTATTTAATATATATAAAACTCCAATGAAATGCTCATTGAGACTGGCCTAACAAGAATTGTAATAGGAATTAATGCCAAAGGAGTAATAAAGGACAAATCAATCTTACCAATATTTTTTAATTTAACTTCTCCTGCCGCTCCCCTAAAGAGCACCATGCATGCATTGGTTTAGTATTCTTTGAAACGAAATCCTCTTCACTGAACCAGTAGACAATGCAAGAATGCACCCTAGCTGCTAGTACATACATACCCTAATTCAAAAGTTAGATGAGAACGAATGGTAATTGAGAGAGCATGTCGGTAGGGAAGAAAAATTAAACATGCAGCTGGAAGCACGACGTACTCACTGGCCGACCAATGGTATAGCCAGGACCCTGGAGGAAACTCGTCGTGGCAAATAAACGTCGTCTTGTTCCATCGACACTCGCGATACCGCACCTACAACATTCGCCGAGTGCCCGTCGATGTCGATGCCACGTGAACGCTCGGAAGACGAGTGGGCATAGTGGACATGGAAGTCCAAATGTGATCAGAGTCACCTACGTACGTGATCGGTGAATGCATCCTTTGCATGGGTCAATAAACTGAAAAGGCAACTGGCACTTACGTACACTAATTGGGCTGTGTATAGGCCTGCATCGCGGCCAGTTTATGGCTCACCCGAGGCATATGCATGCCATGCCATAGCTTTAGCATGGGCCAACACTACCATTTTTCTCTAGGGAAAAGTCCATTTCACCTCCTTGGACTATCTCGAAGTTTAGTTTCTTCCCTGAACTTTAAAACCGGGTAAACCACCTCCCTCAACTTTTAAAACCGTTCATTTTACTTCCCTGACCCAGTTATAGGGGGTTTTCAAAGGTGTTTTTGCCTTTTGTCTTTTTTATTTTTTTGGCTAAATATTTAAAAAATCATAGTAAATCACAGAAAAATTATAAAATAGAAAATCTAATTTTGTTGGACTCCACATGAGTAGATCTACACAGTAAACATATAATTTAGTATAATTTAGTACAAAGTTTTTGTTGTAGCTTTAGATATATGCTTTTCTGTAATTAATTCATAGCTGCAGTTTCTATAGTTCAATTATGGTGAAATTTTTAAGGTGGTCTAATTATTGTATGCTTTAACTGTAGTAAAAATTTCATACACAATATACTGAAAATTTTTACTACAATTCAATCATATAATAATTAGTGCATCATAAAAATTTCACCACAATTGGACCAAAGAAACTGCATCTTTGAATTAATTACAGAAAAAGCTTATATCTAAAGCTACAGCAAAAACTTTGTACTAAAGTATACCATATTATATGTTCAATGTATAAATCTACTCATGTGGAGTCAGAAAAATAGATTTTCTATTTTATGATTTTTTAAAAATTCAGCCAAATAAAAAAAAAGACAAAAAAGCCTTTGAAAATCACCTATAACCGGGTCAGAGAGGTAAAATGAACGGTTTTAAAAGTCGAGGGAGGTGGTTTACCTGGTGTTGGGAAAACTAGACTTTGAGGATAGTTTAGGGAGGTAAAATGGACTTTTTCCTTTTCTCTACCATGCGATTCATAGCCTAGGGAGGCATCATAGCTGTTTTAATCGCACATTTAAGGCCCAATTCTGTTTGGCCAATAACCGTTTTGGGACCTAATGTTCATGTGAGCCGTATCACGTATGGTATCTAAACATGCATGGAGCTATGTATACTTGGGCATCTCTAATGGACAACTCTAAGCTAGTATCAGATAACATGTGGAAGGGAGAGAGGCCAAAAAGCTTTGAACTAGCACCTAGCGGGAAGAGAAATAAAGAAAAGCTAAGCTCTTTGCACATACTAAAAATATATGAGAAACATGGTATCTCTCTCTCTAGACAGGAGCGAGAATACATAAATAAAACATGTGGCCCACATAGGATGAGATGGATCTAAGAGTCGGTATCTAACTCTTACTATTATTAGAGGTGTCATCTCTGGCAGGTCCTACTTGAGCCGTCAAAACCAAATTTGATGAACAAAAAAAAAAAGGCTCCACTGGAGCCTCGATTAGAACCCTAAAAATGGGAGGCCCCTCAAATCTCCCTCCCGGCCCTCATTTTCTAGGGACCCTCCTCTAGCCCCTCAACCGACACTTGTTTTCCTCCAGCAAGCAAGAGGAGTCGTGTCTTTTCCATCCACATCCGATGTCCCCTGCATGCTCCACCATCCCTGGGAGGTCCTTCCCTCGGCGCGGCTCCCCCAGCGACTCAGCGAGGCTCCTCACCTTGGTGGTGTGACTCCCCTCCCTGCGGCGGCGTGCCCCTTTCCCAGGCGGGTCTCCCTCCCTACGGCGTGCCCCTCGCAGTGAGGTTGTCCGCCTGTGACTGAGATCCTTCCCCGGCGTGGCTCCTCTCCCTAGCTCCCGTCCTGTCCCCTGGCGAGGTCCTTCCCCGTCCTAACGAGACCCTTACCCGATCCTTCCCTGCCCTAGAGAGATCCTTCCCCAGCGCGACTCCTCTCCCCAGTGCTCTTGTCCTGTCCCCAGTAAGGTTCTTCCTTGTCCTGCGAGCTCCTTCCCTCAGTGTGGCTACTCTCTCAACGCCTACTCCTCTGCCCAGGTGAACCCCTCCTTAACAATGAGGTCATCGACGCTCCTCCCCATCTCGGTCATAGCTCAATTGATTGGAGCGAAGGTACATATATGGCCACAGGAGGAGAATGAAGAGTAAATCTCATATGTCGGTAACTACTGAAATGGATCTGCGAGCTGTTATTATAGTAGATGAAAAAGAACCTAAAAATTGGAGAACCCTCCGATCAAAGGTAGGAACCCTAATTTAAGTGAAATTGCTCTTAGACATTACCAAGAGCTAACGCTAGCATCTAAAATAGAATGTCCTCCGCTAGACACAATTGGATTTATCAATTAGTAGCAGTACTATTTGGCGTGAGTGATGGCTCTAGCATGGAGGAAATAGGATAGCCTCCACCAGACACAATTACTACCTCGATCTATTTGGTTTGGGTGGTCAGATCTATCATGCATCGCTAGCTCTTGTGTGCATGATCTACCTGCAGCTCCGCAGTCGTGCAGCTGCTCCTACTCTCGTACATCAGGTACGTGTAATAAAGTTTTTTTTAGCATAGTGTGTAATAAAGTTTAGAACACATCATCATTGAGCAGAGGGCAGCAGACGACGACCCTGCGTAGGAGTACTCGTCTCCTACAGTGTACGGGACCGCTGGGTGATGGTAGGTAGGCAGGACTTGTTCGTGTCACGACGACGACGAGCCTCACCGCCATTAATACCACTACCTGCGAGGCGTTGGGGAGGTTGGCACTTGGCAGCACGCCGACGACGACGGCCGGCCAACGGTCCCAAGGGTAGCCATCCACCGACAGCAATACGTACGTATAAACGTATGGCGTCTGCGTAGGCGAAACACCTGCGTCCATGCCTCTTTCTCTGTGTATAATATATACTGGCATAGCGAATATGCTCATATATATGCCGCGGTAACACCACCTATAGCTTGTTGTGTAATTATCTGGATCTACCAAATTAGATGATAATAAACTAATTATTTTCATTAAATTAATTAATTTAGGTTGAACCAAACCGTACTTTAATTGAATCAAATAAATTCCAAGATCTATAATAAATATTAGGTGTAATGAATGATTAATTTTGTATGTAAAATAAACTAGTGATTTTGTGTATGCACCATTTTCTTGAGGACAGTGTATGCACCAGTTGTATCACATACATGCGTGTGCAGGCTCAAGCTCAGTCAAGCCACAACACAAAGTGTTGGTCTGTCCCGTCACATGGCCGCCACACGCCCAGCGCACGTGTCTATACTTTGCCGAGTGTTTCATTGTAGTTTGCCGAGTGTTTTTTGTTAGGCACTCGGCAAAGTTTAATTTTGCCGAGTGCTATATGTTTGCCGAGTGTTGAATTCAAAACACTCGGTAAATAGGATATTTGCCGATTGCCCGATGGAATGCACTCGGCAAACCCTCAGGCACTCGGCAATTATACTATTTCCGGTAGCGAGGATGATCTTGAGCCCAATAAAACAGTTGGGCTCAGAGGCATGTTCCTGTGAGTTATTAATTTCAGTTGGAATCAAGGGTGGAGATCAAGCTTGGAAGGTAAAGTAAAAAACCTTAGCCTCTAGTGCTTCAGCTGTTGTAGCTAAGAGAGAGGGTGGAGAGAGTAGAACACAGGAACACCACAACGTGACACAAGGGAGGAAGAAGGAGAAGCAAATCTATCTAGACCGCGTGTGGTGGTTCTAATTGGCCATCTTCAGGCCGGTGATCGGAGGCTCAAATGTGGTTGGATTGGCACCAAACTTGATGAGATCGTTCCTCACTTAGATTACTTTGACCTGTTCAGTTGGTTGAAGGATTGGTTGAGCATAGCATTAGATTTGAAAGGGGTTTTATCAGTTCGGGTTACTACAGGATAGAGCAGTTTTGGTAGATGATTGTTTTGCGTAAGTGAAGCCTAGCTCAAATAGTTGGATGGGAGGTGTGGTCATGCACCCAACCACTCAGGTTCAAGTCCTCTTTTGACTGAATTTAGGTGCTTATTTCTCTTCTTAATGAAAAACCACCTATTTCCTCCTAGGTTGGATCTCGTTTTTTTAATGATTGTTTCGGGTGGTGAACCAGAGTCCGATTGAGCTAAAACTTGGTCGGTGGTTAGAGGACTTGTGGATCTATATGCCTACCAAAATGGGACTCGTGGATCTATATGCCTATCAAAATTCATGCACAATTGATATGTAGTTTGTTAGATATGAATTGATATATTGAAGGAGGATAAAATCTGTGACTTCTCTATTTGGTTGTTATCATTCATTTTGTTATAGAAGATTGTAGTTGTAGTTGATGCCAAGTTTGTAATTCTCTAGATAAGACTCTTTATATCCATTGTTGATTATAGTGGAAGCTTAGAGTGAACCGTTTGATCCCATAATTTTTACTCCTTACCTAGAGAAGTTTTTTCACGTACGTCGTTATGCTTATTGTGCGTGTGATTGTTGATTCCACTGCTGATCTGTTAGTAGATGTTCTTGCGATGACTCATTGCAAGACGTGAGACTAATTGTGTATTGTTTCTATCTTTCATCCCAACAATAAGTGCTGCCACGTCAATGAAGGTCTTTTCTTTAACGTCTAAGCAGTAATCGCTGAGGGATGGGAGAGGGCGAGTGAGGGATGAAAGAATTTTGCTTCTTTTAATATTATTACGATACAGATATAGATTATTTTCATCAAAATCTATAGATATAGGTTTATGATTTATATCTACACATACTACACCTACACGTAGAAAGCTAGGACGACATGGACGATGGTGAGCGGAGGTATGGGCGTACGTGCTGTCTTCCACTTACATGCGCGTGCTACAACGGCCTTGTCTAAATTTATGGTATAAAGTTTTGGGTATCATATCAGATCGGATGTTATATGAGGTGTCATATTGGGTGTTCGAATACTAATAAAAAAATAAATTACAGAATCTATCAGTAATCCGTGAGACGAATTTATTAAGCCTAATTAATCCGTTATGAGCACATGTGTACTGTAGCACCATATTGTCAAATCATGGACTAATTAGACTTAAAAGATTCGTCTCGTAAATTAGTCACAAAGGCCCCGTTCGGCTTATCCCATATTCGGCTTGTTCGGCTTGTTTTTTCAGCCGAAACAGTGCTTTTCTCTCACAACAATTCAGCCAGAACAATTTTTTACAGACAGTTTCAGTCAAGATTCAGCAAGCCAAACTGGGCCAAACTGTGTAATTAGTTACTTTTAGTCTATATTTAATATTTCATACATGTGTCTAGATATTCGATAGAATAGGGAGTAAATTTTTTGGGAGGAATAAACAAGACCTACAAGTACGAGTAGTACGTGGGTAGGTGCTGCATGTATGGAATAGTACATACTATATGATAGGATGGGCATCTCAAATTAATGTAGGGTACATATAGAAAAAAAATATTGGAGCACTTGAAAGCAAATATAGGCTGTGTTTAGTTGGGTGAAATTTAGAAATTTGGCTACTGTAGCAATTTCGTTTTTATTTGGTAATTATTATTCAATCATGGACTAATTAGACTCAAAACGTTCGTCTCGTGATTTCCAACCAAACTGTGCAATTAGTTTTTTTCATCTATATTTAATGCTCTATGCACATATCGTAAGATTCGATGTGATAGCTACTATAGCACTTTTTGAGAATTTGGTTGGGACTAAACAAGCACAATATAAAGCAGAGGCATGTGTGGCACCGCGATCGGGTCTCATGCATGCATGTGAAAACATGTGAAAACAAAATGCATTGATTCGTTCAGGAACACGGACACGTGAAGATGTACTACCGCGGAGTGGCGCACGTAGCATGCATGCATCAATCTTGTACGTACAGCCAAGAAAATAAAAATAAAAATAAAAATAAAAGTATATATTATAGTTATATCATTGTTTTTAGAATTTATTTCATAAATGCATCATTATCTCATAGTAATATATATCTGATAATTTGGGAGTATACAGTGACGGGGCGTGCAGCCCAAGAGGGGGGGGGGGGGGGCATTTTGCAAGCATGTGCTGAATAAGAAGACAACCTGCGGCAGTCCGAGAGCTTTGTAGGCTGGCAAGAGCTCTGTTCCGGCATGCCAAGTGCAGAGCCATCTACGGTAAGAGATGAATAGCCATGGAGACAATGCCACTCTGAAGAAGAAAAGCAGAAGGGAGAAATGGAGACTGAATGTGGATTGCGTTGTTTGCCATGTCTACGGATGGACTGATTGCTTGCTAGCTGTTATGACTCTGTACTATTATTAAGTCATGGCCTTGTATTTATATTTCTATTCCCTCTTAACAGTATGTGAAATTTAAAAAATTTCGAGAACCAAGGGGGGGCCATGGCCCACTATGGCCCCCACGTAGCTCCGCCGTTGGGAGTATATATATGTAGCCTTTCAAGTTTGGAAGGGTAGAAGCATGCAACCGATTACTCATGCGTCAACCAATCTTTCCATACAAGAACTCATCTCAGTTACTATTTGAATTAAGCAATGAACATGGTATTTTGATAGGACATATTAATGAACAAATATATTAAAGATATGACTTGTCACAGGTTCAGAAAAAAAAAGCTTGAGACTCTCATTTTTGGATGAGTCTCATGAAAAGAAACTTTCTTGAGTTTGGGAGCTTTCAGGTCAAAGGATGGTAATCAAATCATGTCATGGGAAGATACCTGGTTAGGGTACCAACCACTAAAATCCCAATATCTAACTTTATTCAACATTGTTTGTAGGAAAGAAGCGAAGGTTCGAAATGCATTAAGCTAAGTTCCACTTAGTGTTGAGTTTAGAAGGGCAATAGTGGAAAACAAGCTACTAGAATGGAACCACCTAGTAGCAAGGATGGCTAATATTAACCTGAAACAGGGTACTGATAATTTTGTTTGGATTTTACATAAAACAGGTTTATTCACAGTTAGCTCGATGTACAACTACCTAATCAGTAATGGCTTAAAAGTATCACAAGTATTTTGACGACTTAAGATCCCTTTGAAGATTAAAATCTTTATTTAGTTCTTTAAAAGAGGGGTTATTCTCACTGAGGATAACTTGGCAAAGAGGAATTGGAATGAAGTTACGTCCTCCTGTTTTTATAGCAAACCTGAAACCATCCAACATCTCTTCTTTCATTGCTCACACGCCATGTTTTTATGAGCAGTGTCGGTGTTTTCGGACCACGGACGAGTAAATTTCTGTTTGCGCGTCTGGCTCGGATGGTGTGCTCAAAGGACACAAGGGTTTATACTGGTTCGGACGGAACATCCTTACGTCCAGTTCGCTGCTGCTCGTGTTATCGGCACTTGGTTTGCAGTAGGGGTTACAAATAGGCGAGAGAGGGAGAGGATCCCAAGTCTCTGGTGGAAGGAGTGAACGGGTGCTGAGAGCTTCCTTGCTGCTCAGCCGTGTGCTCATGTCATGCTCTTGTGTTTAGATCTCCCCTTTCATGGGGCACCCTGCTTCCCCTTTTATAGGCGTAGGGAAAGCGCGGGTTATAAAGGAGGAAAAGAAGAAGAACGAGAGAGAGAAAAAGGCTTCCAGGGTTGCCGGGTCCTTCTTCTCCTTCATACGGGTCCTGCCGATCCTATAGATGTCAACAGGGATGGCTCCATGTCGTGGCCCTATTCATCACTGGCGCCATGCGTAGGCGTCATCTGTCGGTCATGGTGTTCCACTCCATCCTAGCGGACGTCGTGGTGAACTGACGCGCCTGTCAGCGTCCATAAGAGGATTAGGCAGAACAGCACCGGCACGCCCGACACTGTTCTTGATGTGAATCCCCAGCTATGGTCCATTATGGCCATGGGTTACATCGAGGCATGCCAGCATCTTCCCTGGCGTCAGAGTTTTGACCTAGGTCCATACGCTTGGACCTAAAGTGGTTGGTGGCAGTATGGGTCCCCGTCGAATGAGACAGAACCCGTGTCCTCGAGGTCAGGCGAGATGGAGCCCATTACCTTGGGCAAGACAAAAACCACGTCCTTGGGGTTAGGCGAGATGGAGCCCGCACCCAAGGGGTCGGCCGAGACGAAGCCCGTGGCCTCAAGGTCGGCCGAGATAGAGCCCGCAACCTTGGGCGAGACAGAACCCGTGTCCTTGGGGTTAGACGAGACAGAGCACGCACCTAAGGGGTCAGGCGAGATAGAGCCCATGGCCTCGAGGTCGGGCGAGACGGAGTCCACGGCCTTGGCGTCGTACGAGACCTTTTAATACGTCTCGAGCCATTCAGGGAAGTCAACGTGGGTGCTAACTTCCTTGCTTTGGGTATCCCTACTATCGATACCCAACAGTAACCCTGAGCCTGTAGAGGAATAGAATACTCCTATGGATGCTTTTTCGGACGGGAGGACTCTAAGGGCCTTGGCCTTCTTTTTGTAGCCCGCGATGTGTCCTGGTAGGACGGTGATTCCCTTTTGTCACAATCGGTCTTCTTGGGGGCATGTAACCATAGGATTTGGGAGGTCAAAAATATTTTTCTTGATTCCGGTCCCCTAGGATCCGATCGGTCTGCCATCGTACTGTGATCGCACGTTCGGTCTCCTTGCGAGTCCAACTTCCCTCGAGCCCCCACGCGTAGCAGGGGTCCAGTCAAGGGTTGGCTCATCTTTGTGATCATCATCCCTCAAGCATTTTTTCGATAAAATAGAGGGGCCGAGCCATACCACATTTTTCCTCGATGGACGAAACATGTTGCTCGATGAGTTGCTAACGGGCTAGTCCGAGTGGGGCCCTGGCTTCCCGTTCGCGGGGGTCCAGCATGGGTCAGCTGATGACCGACTCCAGACTCTTATGGCCAATCCATATAGTTCTTGGGTCCATTCAACCGGTTCCAAGGGCTTGTTGCCTTTCTTCGAGGAAAAACCATGGACTAGGAACTGACCAAAACTCGAACATGGGCCGGGATGCCCGCGGCGCTTGTGCACCCAGGTACTGGCTGCTAGTGGGCCCATCCCTTTCCACCCCTCGCTCTAAGGGTGCCCTAGAGTGGCTGTGAATCCATTGGTGGGCCAGCCTTCAAACTCCTAGGCGTGAATGGGCCGTAGGAGCATTTTCAGCTTCGTATCCCTCCTTACCTATGATGGTTCTCACGCCTGTCTACACCGACACCGAGCTAGACGACATCAAGAAGAAGGTGGCCCTCTAGCACAGGACTTACCCTTCCCTAGGATCCGAGCCATCGTCCTATGACCATGCATTCGGTCTCCTTGTGAGTCCAACTTCCCTCGAGCCCCCGCGCGTTGTAGGGGTTTGGTTGAGGGATCAGCTCGTATTTGTGATCATCATCTCTTAAGTATTTTTTTTATAAAATGGAGCGGCTGAGCCATGCCATGTTTTTCTTTGATGGACGAAACATGGTGCTCGATGAGCTATTAACGGGCTAGTCCAAGTGGGGCCCTGGCTTCCCGTTCATGGGGGTCTAGCATGGGTCACCTGGTGATCGACTCTAGATTCTCAGTGGCCAATCCATATAGTTCTCGAGTTCGTTCTACCAGTCCCAAGGGCTCGTTGCCTTTCTTCAAGGAAAAACCATAGACTGGGAACCGACCAAGACTCGAACATGGGCCGAGATGCCCGTGGTGCTCGTGCACCCAGGTACTAGCCGCTAGTAGGCCCATCCCTTTCCACCCCTCGCTCTAAGGGCACCCCAGAGCGGCTGTGAACCCGTTAGAGGGCCAGCCTTCAAACTCTTGGGCCTGAATGGGCCGTAGGAGTGTTTTTAGCTCCGTATCCCTCCTTACCTACGATGGTTCTCGCACCTGTCTACATCGACACGGAGCTAGACAACATTGAAAAAGGTGGTGGCCCCTCTGGCATAGGACTTACCTACCGAGATAGAGGATGAGATCATCCCCCCAAGAAATTAGATAGGTAGATAAGCCAGGCGGCAAACTTGTAATAAGTGGACAAGTCTTAAATTTCATTATGGCCAAACAGATTTTTAGCTCTTCTCCCCTTTTTGTAAAAAAGGTTAATGCGTTCTGACCCTTTCTATCGTTAAGGCTGTAAAGCTTGGGGTGTGGGTGAAAAAACTCTGATCACGCTGGTGAGCAAAAATGTCATAGCCACTAGGGCGTAGGTTTCTTGCAGTCTGACCAGTTTTACTCAGCGTTTGTTTCCGCAACCCTTGCTTCTAGATCTTAATGTGAGAAAGAGTCAGGCACAGAGAATTTTGTTAGGTAGATATACTCTTTAATGCGTTCTGACTCTTTCCGTAGTTAAGGCTAAAAAGCTTGAGGTGCGGGCAAAAAACTCTGATCACGCTGGTGAGCAAAAACGCCATATTCGTTGGGGCGTAGGTTTCTTACGGTCCAACCAGTTTTACTCAACGTTTGTTTCCACAACCTTTGCTTCTATATCTTAACATGAGAAAAGGTTGGGCATAGAAAATGTCTACTAGATAGATATACTCTTTAATGTGTTCTGACTATTTTCGTAGTTAAGGCTAAAAAGCTCGGGGTGCAGGCAAAAAACACTAATCACGCTGGTGAGCAGAAGCGTCGTAGCCGTTGGGGCATAGGTTTTTTGCGGTCCGATCAGTTTTACTCAGCGTTTATTTCTGCAACCCTTGCTTCTATATCTTAACATGAGAAAGGGTCGAGCATAGAGAATGTCTACCGGATAGATATGCTCTTATCAGCCCTCGAGTAAGGCCTGACCCCTTGCTGTTGCAGGGGTTGGGTGTCACTAAAGATCGAGGAGTCGATAGCGAAATCGATAAGAGAAAGCGTGTGTAGATTAAGGGAAAAAGCGCGTAGCTGTTCGATATTCTAGGCGTTGATGAAGACTTCACCGTTGATGGTCCTGAGCTTATAGGTGCCTAGTCGGAGCACCTCTGTGACGACATACAGTCTCTCCCATGGTGGAGAGAGCTTGTGCCAGTTATTGTTGCTCTAGATGAGGCAGAGCACTAGGTCCCCGACATTGAAGGCCTAACCCCGCACTCGACGGCTGTGGTACCGGCACAACGCTTGCTGGTAAGTGGCCGAGCGAAGGAGGGCAACGTCGCGCGCTTCATCTAGCTAGTCCATGGCATCCTCAAGGGACGCCTCGGCTCCCTGTTCATCATACGCCCTAACCCTCAGTGCTCCATATTCGAGGTCGGTCAGGAGGATAGCCTCAGAACCATAGACCATGAAGAATGGCGTGTAGCCGGTGGCCCGGCTAGGGTTGTCCTCAGGCTCCAGAGCACCGCGAGAAGCTTCGCAACCCATCGTCTACCAAACTTGTTCGATAGGTTGAAGATCCTAGGCATGAGGCCTTGTAGGACCATGCCGTTTGCGCGCTTGACCTACCCGTTCATGCGGGGGCGGACCACGGTGGCCAATCGACACAGATGTGGTATTCATCGTAGAATTGGAGGAACTTTTTCTTAGTGAACTGTGTGCCATTATCCGTGATAATGGATTTTGGGACTCCAAAGCGATGGATGATGTCAGGGAAGAATAGCACGGCTTGCTCGGACTTGATTATAGAGATCAGTCAAGCCTCTATCCACTTTGTAAACTTGTCTATGGTGACAAGCAAGTGCGTATAGCCCTTGGGCGCCCTCTTGAGAGGTCTAACCAGATCGAGCCCCCAGACCACGAATGGCTACGTGATGGGGATCGTTTGGAGTGCTTGGGCTGGCAGGTGGGTCTGCCGAGTGTAGTATTGACACCCTTCATAGGTGCGCATAATCTGTTCAGCGTCGGCTACTACGGTGGCCAATAGAAGCCTTGTTGGAATGTGTTTTTGACCAGGGTCCTAGGTGCGGCATGGTGCCCGCAGACCCCATTACGGATATCACTCAGCAACTGCTTCCCTTGTTCGATGGGGATACAGCACTGTAGGATCCAGGTGTGGCTTCGCTTATAGAGCTCGCCCTCAATAACGACAAAGGACTTGGCGCGATGCACGAGCCACCGAGCCTCCATTTTGTTCGTCGACAGTGCTTTGCGGAGGATGTAGTCGAGGTAAAGCATCCTCCAGTCGGCTAGAGGGTCAAGCTTTGTCGTTGGATCCTCATCAAGCTCCATGACTTCAGGGTTGGATGGAGCCACTGGCTGGTTAGCCCCTGAGCCTGATGGCCGCAAGCTCTTTGGAGGCAACAATTATCACGGCGTGTTCGCAGCACTCAACCTCGCACTCGTAGGTACGCTGGAAGGAGGTGTCGATGGTGATGACCTCACATGGACCTAGCATCTTCAACTTTAGATAGGTGTAGTTGGGGACGGCCATGAACTTTGTGTAGCATGGATGTCCCAAGATGGCGTGGTAGGTCCCAAGGAATCCAACCACCTCGAAGGTAAGGGTCTCTGTCCTATAATTGGTTGGATTCCCAAAGGTGATAGGTAGATCGGTCTACCCAAGTGGCACAGCCTGCTTTCTAAGCACGATGCTGTGGAAAGGCACCCTGGTTGGTTGGATGCGCAATCGGTCAATGCCCATGGCGTCGAGCATTTTAGCATACATGATGTTGAGGTCGCTGCCTCCATCCATTAGCACCTTGGTGAGCTGCTTTGTGCTAATGATAAGGTCTACCATGAGCGGGTATCTTCCTGGCTGTGGGATGCTTTTTGGGTGGTTGGTCCGATCAAAGGTTATGGCAGACTCCAACCATCAGAGGAAGGAAGACGTGGTCGGCTTGGCCGTATAGACCTCACGTCACGTAAGCTTCTGGCGACGCTTGGAGTCATAGGTCGCCGGCCCTTCAATGATCATGAGGCAGCTATCCACCATTGGAAATCCACCATCCTTTCCTTCGGTGGTGTCTGTGGCCGGCTTGGGCTTCTTCCTATGCTCCCCCTTATTGGAGCCTCTGGACAAGAACCGCTTCATGAGGACGCAGTCCTTGTATAGGTGCTTGACGGGGAAAGCATGGTTCGGGCATGGCCCTTCGAGCAGATTCTCGAAGTGGTCCGAGGTACCCTCGGCGGGCTTATGACCCCCCTTGCGGTCAGTAGTGGCCACAAGCAAGCCCTCACACTGGTACTTGTTCTTCTTCTTATTGGGGCGGTTGGAGGCGCCTTCGCCAGCGTCCTCGTCCCGCTTTGCCTTGCCCTTAGGGTGGTCGAAAATTGCCCCGACTGCCTCCTTGCCCGAGATGTGGCTAGTGGCGATGTTGAGGAGCTCCTTGGTGATTCATAGGCCCTTACATCCCAGCTTCTAAACTAGGGACTCACAACTGGTCCTAGACAGGAAAGCTCCTATGATGTCGGTGACATTGGGCAGCTCATTGTACTGCTAGGAGAAGTGCCGGATGTACCCACGAAGAGTTTCCTCAGACTCCTATTGGCAATTTTTTAGATCCCATGGGTTCCTAGGATGCGCGTCTGTGCCCTAGAAGTTTTCCATGAAGATCTCTTTTAGGTCCACCCAACTTTGGATTTGGTTGGGTGGAAGGTGTTCCAACCATGTTGGCGCCGAATCGGCTAGGAACAATGGAAGGTTATGGATAATGAAATTGTCACTATTCGCTCCATTGGCTTGGCAAGCAAGCTAATAATCCTTGAGCCATAGTCCAGGGTTTGTTTCTCCGGAGTATTTTGGGATGTTGGTCGGTGGTCGGTACCACGGTGGGAATACGGCGTTGAGGATGTATTGGCCAAAGGCCTAAGGTCCCAGCAAGTCAGGCCTTGGCCTTCGGTCCTTGCTGTTGTTGTAGCGTCCACCACGATGAGGGTGGTAGCCATGGCTCGCCTCCTCCCTCTCATCACCATGAACATGCCTGTGGGCATCGAGGGTGTTGCGTGCGTCATGGTGTAGGCCAAGACGATCATGCATCGGGGCCACGGCACATGGCCTACCACCTCGCTATGCCTGGTGAAGTGACATGTCCCTGTCGGGTTGCTCTAAGGGCGCACGCTGGTTGGTGTCGAGCTCGCATCGTCAGGACAGCGAGCTCTCATCCTGTTGCGCCGCCGCACGCTCGAGTAGCATGCGAATCTCATGATGGGCCCGATGATCCTCGGGTGTCGTGAGCTCTGGAAGCCCCTAGAGCAAGGCCGCCATAGCAGCGATGTTTTGGCTTGCCCTGGTGAAGTGTGGGAGGGCTTCGTCATCCTCGATGATCCTTCGGTTCACATCGCAGGCCATGGTGCGTGCACACCCACCGTCTCCATGGCACTCGATCTCTCACTCAAGCACCGTGTGTTCCTGCTCAAGCTGGAGTCATGCATCTTCGAGCTCTTGGTGCCGCGCCCTCTGCTGCTCTACCTATAGGCGAGGTAGGGCCCCTACATCCCCCTTGACCTCATTGTAGAGGTCATTTGTTAGGGTAGCCCCTCTCTTGTGGATGCTTTCGATGTATCCCTTAGGGGTACCTACCATGAAACATTCTTATGAGGGGTGATGGCTCCCCCTGCTAGAGTCAGAGTCAGAGGGCTACTCCGATTCTCCTGCGAGAAGGTCATGTAAAGATTCTATGATGTATTCGGTCATCCCCACAAACTCATCGTTTGTAGGGGATGGGGGTGTGCGCTACACCACAATGTGGCCAATGGTCTCTGTGGTGTTACACAGACCGAACAGGAGCGCTGTCGGGGTGCTCCAGATTAGGTATTCTAGGGAGAGCAGCTCTACTCCGACAAGCTATGTCTTGACGTTGGTGAACGAGAAGGTGAGGTGGCGTAGGTCCTCCTAGGATGGTCAGGGTCCCAGGAAGGTGGCAAGCTAGTGGTCTACCCTCCCATAATCAAAGCCGAGGATCTGGTCACTCCCGAGGGCATGGGCCTTCAGTGCGTGCAGCTGTAGGTCCTCAAGCATCTCGGCGTTCACATTGAGGCTAGTGGAGTGGAGAGGCTGGACGACGGCGGGAACCTACGCCAACTCTCCCTCCATCGTAACGATGAAGTCTAATTTCCTGAAGTGCATGTGCGTGCCTAGGACCCAGCTGACGCCATGACTAGCCATCTGAGGCCTCATGTGGATGTCGAGACGTGCAAAAAGCCCCTACCTGGCATGCCAACTGTCTGTGTTTTTGGACCACCGACGAGTAAATTTGTATTTGCGCGTTTGGCTTGAATGGTGTGCTTGGAGGACACAAGGGTTTATACTGGTTCAGGCAGAACATCCCTATGTCCAATTCGCTGCTGCTCGTGTTACCAACACTTGATTTGCAGTAGGGGTTACGAACAAGCGAGAGAGGGAGAGGATCCCAAGTCTCTGGTGGAAGGAGTGAACGGGTGCTGAGAGCTCGCTTGCCGCTCAGCCGTGTGCTCATGTTGTGCTCTTGTGTTCATATCTCCCCTTTCATGGGGCACCCTGCTTCCTCTTTTATTGGTGAAGGGAAAGCGTGGGTTACATAGGAGGAAAAGGAGAAGAATGAGAGAGAAGAAGGCTTCCAGGTTTGCTGGGTCGTTCTTCTTCTTCATGCGAGTCCCGCCGATCCTATAGATGTCAATAGGGATGGCTCCATGTCACGGCCCTGTTCATCACTAGCACCATGCATAGGCGTCATCTGCCAGTCATGGCATTCCACTCTATCTCGGTGGACGTCGTGGTGAACTAACGTGCCTGTCAGCATCCATATGAGGATTAGGTAGAACAGCATTGCGACACTATTCTTGATGTAAATCCCCGAGTATGGCCCATCATGGCCACAGGTTACATCAAGGCATGCCAGCCTCTTCCCTAGCATTAGAGTTTTGATCCAGGCCCATACGCTTGGACCTGGAGTGGTTGGCGGCGGTATGGGTCCCCATCGGACGAGATAGAACCCTCATCCTTGAGGTCAGGCGAGACGGAGCCCATGGCTTTGGATGAGACGAAACCCACGTCCTTGGGGTCAGACGAGATGGAGCCCGCACCCAAGGGGTCAGGCGAGATGGAGCCTATGGCCTCAAGGTCGGGCGAGATAGAGCCCGTGGCCTTGGGGTCAGGCGAGACCTTTTAATACATCTCAAGCCATCCAGGGAAGTCAGCGTGGGTGCTAACTTTCTTGCTTTGGGTATCCCTACTATCGGTACCCGACAAGCAATCCATATGGGGTTAGGATTTAAACCACCTCAGAATGCCCATAACTTATTTAATGGATGGTACTCTTGGAAATATAAGAATTTTCGATCACTCTTGCTGATTGGTATGGCGGCCATTTTATGGTCAATCTAGATAATAAGGAACTAAGTTATTTTTGCCAATCATTGACCCAAGTCTTTTTTGCAGGTGTTATTCCACGGGACCAACTGACTTTAGTTCTAGGCCCAATTGCAATGGTGTGAGGCTCAACAAGTGATTATGGTGGAAGCTTGTCGAACTTTGGAGACCGCGGCAATAAGTCTCTTTGTGTCCTATGGATGGTCTTCTTTGTTTAGAATTGGGTTCTAAGTTTTTTTTATTATAAGAATTTTGTTTATCTAGTGTTGTTAAGTAAGTTATAAGAAGTTGGTCTGATCCCTCTCCAATGAAGATATGAAGTCGATACTCTTTCCATCACTATCGAAAATAGCAGATTTGCCGAGTGCATTCCATCGATGTCAATAGAATATCATCAGCAATCCTCTGAGGTGTATCCCACGAAGGTAGATTGATTGACAGAGAGGCGTGTAATCAAGAACAAGAAGGCAATAGAGACACATGAGTTAGATAGGTTCAGACCGTCAGTATGATGTAATACCCTACTCCTATAGTTTATTGGTTTGTATTGGCTATCGTACGATATTGCATGAGTTTGGAGGGGGTCCCTGCTCGCCTTATATAGTCAGGGGGTAGGGTTACAAGTTGGTTAGATCTGAGAGATAACCGTAAAGTAATAATAGATTACAGGAATCTTGGGATCATACGTATCCTAACAGATCTCGTAGTATCTTCAGGATATCTTCCTGGTGTCTTACGGGAGGTGCCGAGTAGAGTCATGCCTTGCAAGGCTTTGTCTTGTGGGCTGGGCCTCCCCTAGGGGCGCATCCCATGTGGTCTGCCCTGGGTATCTGGGGTCGTACGCCCCATAGCTAGTCCCTGAGTGCCTTCTACCCGTTGTGCAACGCCGTCTTGAGCTTGTCCGAGAAGGTGCCAACAAAGCTGAGCAGTCAAACTCATGGTACGACCACCATGATGAGTTGCCGAGCAGTTGTTAGCAGTCGCCAAGTAGTGTGAACCATCGCTGAGCAGCGTGAACTGTCGTCAAGCAGTGTGACCCAAGCACAACTTACCATAAGGGTGTAAGGAGCTCAAGTTCATAATCAAAAATTTCTTCATAGTGGACCAAGTGTGCCCACTTAGAGTCCAACCACGAGAAAAAGAGATAGTCTTCTTCAGCTTCAAGGGGCGCGGAGTCTTTTAGAATAAATCAAACACATTCACTGTGAGGTGAAGTGCGCCCACTTAGTCCCTGACCTTGACAGTAGATGACGTAGTCATGTGGTGCCAGGGTCCAAAGTAGAAGAATAGTAGAAGACCAGCCAAGCAGGCAGCTAGTCCCCGAGCATAGCCCCAAAATGAGAAAAATCACATGCACCGCAAGGTGAAGTGTGCCCACTTAGTCTCCGAGCCTGACAATAGGTGATGTGGTCACGTGGTGCCAGGGTTAGAAACAACAGTCAACTGAAAAAATCCTAAATGTGGTGAGGAACTAAGACGTAATGCTAACGCAGTCCTCCAGCCACAAGAGTGAATCTTGGAGAAAATAAAATCGTGGAGAAAATACCGAAGTAATGGTTGTACTGTAGTAATTACTGAGCCGTAACGGTTGGCGGAGAAGTCGGCGAATATTCGGTGAGCCATAACAAATTGTGGAGATAAATCGGCGATATGGGTTGCGGTTTCTGCGAAGGTCCAGATAACGGCCCACCTTGCTATTGCGGAGAATTTGGAGAAGCGCAAATCATGGGAACGGTTTCCCAAAAACCCTTCAATGCGAAAAGGTGGGGAAGTGCTTTATAACTACGCCGCCGCACCCTACGCTCCTACCTTTGCCACTTTGCCATTTCATCTTCCTCCTCAGCCCTCGCATTTCCAGATTCACATCTACACTTGCTTCCACCACCAAACCCTAACCAGATCTGAGAGATGACGCCAAAGAAGGGAGCTGCAAAACCAAAGAAGATGAGCCCCTAGAAGGCGAGCATCGAAATTCGGCATGACAAAGAGTGGGTACTGTCATGAATGGGAGAGGCGGAGCTCAATAGATTGGTGGAGGCGGGCATTCTGCCTAACCGCATCACCACCGGATGGCGGCTGGCCCTTGATGAGCCCTTCCCCATGCCTCATACCGACGAAGCTATAGTGTTTGAAGATTATTTCTGGCGTGGGTTGGGATTTCCTGTTCACCCATTCTTGAGGGATTTGTTGGAATTCTGGAGAGTTAGTCTATGCAACCTCCACCCAAACACAATATTGCACATATCTATCTTCATCCATTTTTGTGAGGTGTTTCTTAGAATCCTTCCCTACTTCAACCTCTTCTGCCACCTATTCTAGCTAAAAAAGAGAGGCGGCGGTGGTTCCAAGGTGGTCGGCGGAGTGTATCTTTAGCTACGCGAAGGAATGGCAGGCGAGTACCTTACTGTGTCACTAAACACATCACTAAAGGGGTGGAATGCCATATGGTTCTATATGAAGTAGATCCACCTTGCCATCCGCTATGACGCCGACCACATCCGGGAGAGCTAGAAGAGCTGGTTGGAGACGCCAAGCAACGCTGATATGGAGCAAGTGAGGGAGCTCCTTAGCTTAATAAAGGGCGTCAAGACTAACGGTGGACTAGTGGCGGCGAGCTTCATAGTGTGCCATGTCCAGCCCTACAAGGAGAGGGCCCACCCCACCTTTGAGTTCAAGGGGGAGACCGATGGTTGTGGTCGAACCTCCTAAATTATAGGACCCACATGCACTTGTCACTGTCCAATGACCTTTGACAACAATGCATATATTCCTAGTAACTTAAGAAGTCTATCGGGTGTCCTCGGGGAACCCCGAATCATCCACGATTTCCGAGTAGGATCACGTTACAGAGTCATTGCAGTATTACAACATTTATTCAAATATCAACACCAGAGTAAAAACAACGGAAGTCTTACGATAACATAGTTTACAAACCAGTTGTTTCAAACCTTACAAACTAAGTTCGATAATTATTACAAACCATAGTAGTAGTGGAGCGGCATAATTAATATATACATAACACACAAAATAAACATCCTGCCCAAGGATCACACATTTACTTCTCATCGTCAGAACAAACGATAGTCATATAGCACGATCCAAAACAGATCTGCTCATGAGGCTCACCTGCAACAAGGGTCAACGAACCCTGAGTACAAAAGTACTCAACAAGACTTAACCGAAATAAAACTGATAGAACTCAGGAATGCCGGCTCATGGGATTCAAGGTATGGCTTTAACAATAATCAAAGTTCTTTTGCGTGAAAGCTCTTTAACAAAATTCTTTAAAAATAAAACTTCTTAAGAATTATATACAAAGCTGACACGATCTGCACTGAGATCATGAAACTTCATATCCAACACCTTCACAAGCCTTATTCGAGTTCTAGTTATTAATTCTACGATGATGAACAGTGAGTTGAGTCTCCATAACTGAGGAGCAACGACGATTCGAACCGATTATAAACCCAGCTGGAAATTCCAGACCACATGACATATGCAGGTCCCTGACCTACATATACCAACCTACCCTCGGATCCTCTAAAACAAGAACGGGTCCGCGCCACCCGAGAATACAGTACTCCACCAATCCAGCCCATTGCCACGTGGGTACACGCTATTCCCGCCATCTCTCCACTCCTAGTGCGCGAGTAGCCATTCTCGTAATAGAATTGCCAAGTTCAGGCTTACCGGAGTATGTGGTTAGCACTACAAATTCTCACCTCATGCAATTCAACAACGGACGTGCCTTAATCGACATAGGCGGAAAGAACCCGCTCACAAGACCTCCATGTCTTGTGGCTCACACACACCGAGTCCGCCCGGTCTAGATTTATTACTCCACATTCTCATATCACATGCTAACATAATTAACCAATGTTCCGTTTAAAACTTGCAGGTGGTAGGTAGTCACCCGACTTTCATCGTTCTACGCATAGCTAAGCAAAACTAGGCATATACGAGTTTAAAACTGGTAATATGGTAAATATAGAATATCAAGGTTGGTAATGCACCAATTAGGCTCTTACTTAACTCCTAATCACTTAATGCAGTAACAGAAAGCAAAAGCGAAGTTAATTTGTAAAACACAAGGTAGGGTTGTATGCATCCGGGGCTTGCCTTCGTTGACGGAAAAGTCCGATTCCTGCGACGTTTCACAAGTATTCGATCCGACCTCAACAGGCGGATTAACCTCCTCAACAACTTGATTAACTACCACGTGTTCACCTTCGTTCACTACACGTAATAACAATGCCAGGTTTAACATGATGCGGAATACGAAACACGATGCTTGATGATGGACACAAAATTAATAATTTGAATACAACTTTCCTTCGCGGTACAGTTGCAAGTCAACTAATCAAACCTTTTTCACAACACCCAATCAATTGCCAAGGATCATTATCAACTAATGATCCAAGGTCATCACTCAATCCAAAATTTCAAACAAAACCTAAATCATTAAAGGTTACTATTTACTTTTATGAATTAATTATTTAATTCAAAATTATGAAATAAATCAACTTATTTCAATTGAGCTCAAAATTTTTGTAAATGTTCATTACATGTTAACTAAGTGGCAAAATAAATTTCATAATTTTTTTGATAGATAAATAAGCCTAGAAAAATCATGGAAATCCATTTATTAATAAATTGAGCAATTTTCATCACATTTAAAAAGTACTGAAAAACATTATTTCATATTTTTCTTAAATACTTTACATCATAGAGAAGTCACACAAAAATTTGCATAATTTTTGGAGCTCTAAATAAATCTACACAAAAATAACAAAAACAGACACTATTCATTCAAGTCTGAAAATAAAAAAATCCATTTTTGAACTACACGGTCACTGACATGGTGACCCCACCTGTCATCCCCTTCCTTCGACGTTGACCATGGCGGTGACGGCTCTGACCAGCGATTTCTCACCGACGGTGAGATCACCGGCGATGGCGATAGCACCAACATGTTCTTCACTACTAGGCGCACCTATAGACGTACTTAGATGTATCGATTACGACTCAATTCTAGCTCAACGTCGACCATGGCGGACACAGCGCCTCGGCGATACTACACCGGCGACTATAGGCCGGTAGCGGTTAAACAAAGGGCACATGAAGCATCAGGAGCTCACCCCGAACGCGTTGGAGCCAAAGATCGAGCCAGAGGAGCAACAGCAAGGGGGTTCGACGATCAGCGCGGGCACGGCAGAGCAAAACGTCATCGGCGATGGTGTATCGGCGACTGCAGTGGTCAAAATGAACAACCAACTATGGAGTAAGCACCACAGTATCGAGACAAAGCCATAGGAACACAGAGCAAGGATAGCAGCTCACCGAAGGGTGCTGGCCACGGAGATGCGCTTGCGACGGAAAGGTCGCCGGCCACGAAGAAGAAAGACATGGACAGCGAGTTTCCGGTGGAGATAAACTGAATTGGTGGGGCAGCTAGACACGTAAGGTTAAGGCAGAGCTAGGACTAGCTTATCAGCGATGGTGGAGCACGACAACGATGGCACGGGCTCACTGGAATAGAGCAGCGGCGATGGGAAAACATAGCATGGGAGAAGGGCAACGACGATGGTGGCTCAGGCTAAAAAGGATGGCCAGGAAGCTCAAGGAAGCCACGACGAAGCCTTCAGCATGCCAACGTGACACCCAGACGGCCACACGCGCGATTGGAAGCAAGCCAGAGCTCGCCGGCGGTGTAGCGCAAGCGGTGAACACTGTTCACAGTAATTACAAGTTTGCCATTCACCAAAATTCACAAATTACTCTCAAATTTTCATAACAACTCAAAAATCTCCAAAAATAAACTTTGTTCAAAATCAAAAGTTCTACAACTTTGCTTCTATAACCATCTCCTAATTCGGTCTAGATTTTGAAATGAACTTTTGAATTTGAATAGGGAAATTTAACGAATTACGCCTTTTTGAATTACTCCAAATTTTTCTAAACAACTTGAAAAACTCCAAAGATAAACTTTGCTTAACTAGTCAAGCTCTACACTTTTGCTTTTGGTCCCAACCCCAAAATATGCTTAGATTTTGAAATGGATATTCAGGGTAGGGTTTAAATGTTGAAAAGCGGGGTTTTCTGAATTTCAAATCAATACAAAGGTTTCAAACTTGATTCAAACAATACCAAGCAATACTTAACATATAAATATAAACTTGTTTTAGTGTGTGCATCTCTAAGTTTTCACCAAATGCCAAATGCTTTGCAATGCATATGATGATATGTCCGGTTTTAGTATTTAAACACCCGAGGTGTTACAACGGTACCCGGGAGAGGTTAGAGATGCTGTCAAGGGACATTATGCAAGAGCAGGCTGTAGAGCTATTCGCTTTGTTTGCCTCATTTAGCATGTCAAGGTATACGAGACCCTTTAACTACAAGAATCTGCCTCCTTAGGTAAATATCTTAGTTGTGTGTTCCTGATGCTTTTTATCTTTTGTCATTGCCAAGCAGTGGACCGATTTACTCATGTGAAGATCCATTCATAGGAAAGAGCGGTGTACTTCTCGGGCGTGTCGAGGAGTGATTGGCCGAAGGGAGTAGATGCCTGGCCACCGCCGCAGCCTAAGGAGGGAGCCATCAGCATCTCTTCAGAGAGTCCATCCCCGGTGTCGGAGAAGTCCAGGGGAAGAGGGCAGCGGTAGATGAGTTAGCTCAGAAAAAGAGAAAGACAGCGGGTGCTGCTCCTTTCAAGCCAGGTGACATCTCGCTTGGTGGAGACCAAACCACTCGAACGCGGAGTACCATGATGTCTGAGTGGTCGGATGATGATGGAGTTCTAGTTGCTCCTCCACCGAGCACGAAGGCGCCTCCACGCAGCATGATCGTGGAGGAACAATCGAGGGGAGGGGAGGAAGTCCCCCAATAGTAGGCCATGGGAGCCCCCGAGCAGCAAGTGAAGGGAGTCCCTGAGCAGCAGGTCATAGGAGTCCCCGCGTAGTAGGCGATGGGAGTCCCCGAGCAATAGGCGAGGGGAGTCCCAAAGCGGCAGGCGGAGGAAATCCTAGAGCGACAAGTGGAGGAAAGGCCGACGGTGGCGACTACAGGACCTCCACCCTAAAGCACACAAGTTGACCCCAAGGCCACGCTTAGGGGCTTGGGCCGGCAGCGCTGGTTCAAGAAATGGTACCGACAGGTCAAACCGTAAGTATCCTTGCTTTGGAGTTACGCTACTATCGTATCCTTAGCTTATTTGGCGACTAACGAGTAGATTTAATGTAGTGCGAGGCATGTGGAGGATCCAACCATGCCTATCCAGACTATCAAGCAGCCGAAGGCTAGTCCTAGAGTAGAGGAGGTGCTGGTAGACCCCATCCTGGAGTCCCCAGGTGCTCGGCGGTCTGCAGAGGAGTCAACCGCCGCTACTAGTGAACTTGGTGGCGACAAGAGGTTGACATCGACGGCGGACAAGTCAGCGATGGTGCCTGAGGCGACGATAGAAACTACTGGGTCTTTGGGAGCAGAGACTAGAGCCACTGATGCCACACCGATGTTTGGAGCGGAGAGGCCTATGGTGTCAGAGGAGCAAACAGTAGTGCCCGAGGCATCAGAGGGCATGGTGGGACATGCTATCCGGTCACCGAGCCCCCAGGTGGTGCCTCCGGCTATGGTGGAGGAAGACGAGGTGGAAGAGATTGAGTGTGATGAACCTCGACTCCAATCTGTCCAAATCTTCCACAAGCGCGGTGACGAGGTGGTGGTTGTCGAGGAGGACACCACTAGGGCAAAAAATTGGCATCCTTCACAACGTCGGACGAGGTCTTCTGCATCGGAGATGGCAGTGGGCCAGTAAAAACCAGTTCAGAAAGCTTTGCTGACCAGGTTTCTTAAGCCGCATGGTTGCCACAGGAACTAGAGTAGATTTCGAGAAGTAACTTCACTCCCTCTTCTTGGGTGATGCATTTCTATAGTATGCCTTCCTTGGCACTTTTCCTCATCAAGTTGCCGTCCACCAGCACGTAATGCTTGCTTCGACAGATTAGGCATTCGGTTTCAGTCTTGTCGGCGGGTACTTCAATGTTGGTGAGGTACTTGATGAACTGTTCCCTCCAATCGGTGGCCAGTGAAGGTACCATAAGTACCAGCTGCTTGGTGGGGGGAACTTCCTAAACTTCCTTATCTTCCATAATGGATGGTGCCAGAAGATCTTGAACAAAGACCCCCGGTGGAATCATGGCGCGAGAGGAGCCTAACTTGGATAGGTGGTCGGCGAGCTGATTTTGATCGCGTACCATGTGGTGGTACTCGATACCGTAGAACTTCCCTTCAAGCTTCCTGATTTTGACATAGTATGCATCCATCTTCTCACTAGAGCAAGACCAGTCTTTATTAAGCTAGTTGATGACCAACGTGAAGTCCCCGTATACCATGATGTGTTTAACATTGAGTTCAACGGCTATACAGAGTCTGTGGAGACATGCTTCATATTCGACGGCATTGCTAGAGGCTAGAAAATGTATCTAGAGAACATATCGGAGCTTATCCTTAGTCAGCGTGATGAATAGAATGCCCGCACTAGCACCGTTGATGTTGAGAGTGCTGTCAAAGTACATCACCCAGTGCTCGGGGCAAGTAGCTACGATGGGCTCTTGAATCTCAGTCCATTCAGCGAAAAAATTGGCAAGCGCCTGAGACTTGATGGTAGGCCTCCTTCTGAATTCAATGGAGTAAGTTCTGAGCTTGATAGCCCACTTGATGATGCGGCCATTGGCCTCTTTGTTGCCAAGAATGTCCCCTAGAGGGAACTCGGTGACCACAGCGATCTTGTAATACTCAAAGTAGTGGCAGAGCTTGCGCTATGTAATCAGGATGGCGTATAGCAGCTTTTGGACCTAAGGATAACGAGTCTTAGGCTCATTAAGAACCTCACTGATGAAGTATGCCAGACGTTCCACCTTATAGGCATGCCCGACCTCCTCGCATTTGACCACAATGGCTGTGCTAACAACGTGAGAAGTAGCGGCGCTGTAGATCAGGAGAGTTTCGTCTAGCCGTGGCACCGTCATGATCAGAGGCTTTGTTAGGAACAACTTGAGCTGCTTAAAAGCTGTGTCTGCCTCCTCTGACCAAGAAAAGTGCTCAGAGGCCTTGAGGAGTTTGAAGAATGGTAGCCCTTTTTCATCAAGGTGCAATATGAAGCGGCTTAAAGCAGCCATGCAACCTGTAAGCTTCTCTATATCCTTGACGCATGTTGGTCATTTCATGTTGGTGATGGCGGAGACCTTCTCAGGGTTGGGTTCGATGCCATGTGTGCTAATGATGTCGCCCAACAGTATACCGGATGGAACTCCAAAGACGCACTTTGAAGGGTTTAGCTTCCATCGGTACCTTTTTAGGTTAGCGAACGTTTCTTCAAGGTCGATGATAAGATCATCAGTAGTCTTAGACTTGACAACCACATCATCAATGTAAGCTTCAATGTTGCGACCGATCTGTTGATCGAGGCACATCTAGATAGCCCTTTGATAAGTCGCCTCGGCGTTCTTGAGTCTGAAGGACATGGTGGTGTAGCAGTACGCACTGAAGGGCATGATGAATGATGTCTTGATCTAGTCTTCTTCCTTGAGGGAAATCTGGTGATAGCCAGAGTAACAATTGAGGAAGGAGAGCAATTCATAGCTGGCGGTGGAGTCTACAACCTCATCTATCCAAGGCAGACCGAAGGGGTCTTTAGGGCAGTGTTTGTTAAGATCAGTGTAATTAACACACATCCTCCATTCTTTATTCTTTTTTTGAACGAGAATAGGGTTTGCTAACCACTCAGGATGATACACTTCTTTTATGAATCCGGCAGCTAGGAGCCATTTTATTTCTACCCTAATAGCCTCCTTGTCTAGCGTGAATCAGTGGAGTTTCTACTTGATCAGTTTGGCGATCGGTGAGACATTCAAGGAGTGCTCGATCTTCTCCCGTGGTACCCACGGCATGTCTGTAGGTTTCCAAGCAAACACATCGGTGTTGGCACGTAGGAAGGAGATGAGCATGCTTTCCTATTTGGGGTCAAGGTGAGCCCCAATCTTCATGGTCTTGGAGGGGTCGTTGAGGCCGAGGCCGACTTCCTTGGTTTCCTTGGACTTGGTGGAGGCACAAGGAGGCTCCAGTGATGGGATCTCCAGGTCGTTGGTGGGCACCGTCTTGGCGTCGATGACCACACTGGCCATCTAGATGGAGAGGTTGGTGGCTTTAGTGAGGGTGAGACTCTCTGTCTCGCAGGCGTAGGCGATGGAGAGGTTGGCCCGCAAGGCTAGGACTCCTATAGGTGAAGGCATCTTGAGCACCAGATAAGCATAGTGTGGTACAGCCATGAACTTGGCCAGAGCTTGCCGACCAAGTATGGCATGATAGGTAGTGTTGAAGTCGGCGACGTAGAAGTTGATATGCTCGATGTGGTAGTTGCTTGCCGTGTCAAACTATACTGGTAGGGTGATCTCTCCAAGCAGTTTGGATGCCCTGCCATGTACCACACCCCAGAAGGAAGAGTCTGAGGGTGTGAGATCTGTTATCCCAAGGCCTAACTCCTTTAGGGCTCCGGCGAAGAGGAGATTCAGAGCACTCCCACCGTCGATGAGCACTTTTCTAAAAAGCACTTTCTAGACGGTTGCGTCGAGGATGAGGGGGAAGCGCCCTATGTAGGGGATGTTCGCCCACTGGTCGGCCCTGCTGAAGGTGATGGGGACCTTGGACCATGGGCGATAGCTGGGGTTGGTGGCAGTGTCTTCTATAGTGACGGCGAGCACCCTTTAGGTGGGTCTGCTTCCATTCTCTTCTGCTCTCAGTGGAGGCGAGGCCCCCAAAGATGGTGGTGACCACCTTGTCGTGATCCTAGAAAGCATTGTTATTGCCCCCAGGTGGTCGATGACCTTTGGCTCCATTGTTGGTGTCGTCATCTAGCTTTTTGTCTTGGAACTCCTTAGCCAAGATGAGGCAGTCCTTCATTTTATGTCTAGCGTTCTTGTGGAGAGGGCATGGACCATCGAGGATCTTCTTGTATTGCTCATCGTAGTTATGCTTGGCGTGAGGTTCATTAACGGCGGTGATGATGTGGTCTGGCCGGTGGCAGTGATTTTGGCCAGACTTGGGTCCTTCTGGCCGATCACGGCCGCTGTCACGATGGTAACTGCGGTGGTCGTAGTGGCGGTCATTGTGGTGTCCGTCGTCGAGGCGGTCATTGTATTGGTGTGTTGGGCGATGAGTGCTCGTATCCTCATTGAAGCGCACCTCGGCTTCCTTAGCGTCGGCGTACTGGTTGGCGGTCGTGATCATCTCACCAATCCCTATGGGCGGCTTGCGGTTGAACTTGGAGCGAAGCTCATGGTGATGGAGTCCTCTGATGAAGGCGGTGATGACCTCTGCTTCTGTGACGTTGGGAATAGAATTCCTCATCTCAGAAAAGCATCTGATGTAGCTATGGAGGAGCTCGGACGGCTTCTGGTTGATGCGGTTGAGATCATGCTTGGTGCCCGGCCGAGTACACATAGCCATATAATTGTCAGTGAAGACTTTTTTCAGCTCTTCCTAGGATCCGATGGAATCTAGGGCAAGGCTTATGAACCGGTTCATGGCGGTTGGCGTGAGCATGATGGGAAGATAGTTCACCATGACACTAGTGTCTCCTCCGGCAGCACGGACAGTAGTGGCATAAGCCTATAGTCACTGTGTTGGGTTCATCCTTCCTTCGTAGGGCTCGACCCCGGTGATTTTAAAACCATGGGGTCACTGAAGTGTTTGGAGCACCCTCGTGAATGCTGGGGGCCCTTCAGGGTTGGTGGTGCCATCGTCTATAGCATTGCCGGCGTTGAGCGGCTTGAGAGCTGAGTCTGGGTTACCGTACTCTTGCTCGTACTCCTGGTGGCGACGTACTTCTTCTTCATGGCGACAGAAGTGGCGTTCGTCGATACGTCGTCATGCATCTCGGAGATTGTTGAGGTGCACTTGGACGTTCTGGTTAACCTCCTAGTCATGTTGGCGGTGATGTTCGATGCGGTTGCCCCTAGCTCTGCCTTGGAGGGGTTGCTGGTCATCGCGGTGCTGATGGGTGAAGCGACTTGGGCGGCAATCGGATCTTTGCGCGGCTGATCAGCGAATTGAGGTTGTGGAGCATGAAGGTCTCTGATCCTGGCGGATCTCATTGACCTAACAGTGCGCCGCTTTAAGCATGGTGGTGACCTTGGTGACCTCTGGTGTCTGCGGGAGCCAAGCGAGCTCGTTAGCGGCCACTGCCAGATTAGCGCTTGGAGTCTTGTAGACGTCATGGCCATCAACACGGACAAACTTGTCATCAAGGTTGCGCTGGAGTGGCCTTCCTTGCAAGTCAAGCTGCTCTTTGGCCCTCGCAAGGGCAGCCTCGTTTGCTTGGTGTTGCACACGATTGACATTCTGGTTCTCACAAGCGGCGCATTCCTCCTCAGTTTTGCCATTCTGAGGGGCGCTATCGACGCTGACGTTGAAGATTGTGCCACCATGGAAAGGAGGGAGAGCAAGTAGCTCGATGGTAGTTTTGGTGATAGTCTCCGTAGAGCCCTGGGACTCAGAGTCAGGATTCTCCTCTAGGATGGTTTGGAGGGATGCTCTTGGGCGTCGACCGATGTGCAGCATGTTGATGGCCGACGGAGGCGGGTCGGTGATCTGGTCGATGGGAGGATGGACATCTCCAGCCTAGTCGGCGAATCTGCCCCTTAGGGCATCTTAGTAAGCAGTGGCGATGTTGGCAAACCCAAAGGGTAGGGCCGTAACCCTTGGAGTCTCCCGAGCAGCCTCTGATAGATCTAGATCGAAGGGTGGTCGGTGCTGAACTAGAGTGTCTAGAGCCAATTCGGTAATGGAGAGGCAATCGACGAGCTTGAGACCAACCTGATCGTTGGATGCGATCAGATCATCGTTGTTGATCTGCCTCCTCTGGTAGCAAGGAAGAGGGCGGTGAGTTGTTGATGAAGGCGACCTCAGAGGTGGTTTTGAGATCGGATCTACAATCGCAGGTGTTGGGGTGATCGGTGCAGAATCGATCTACGCCGGCTCGATGAGCTCTCCGACTCCGTCAGCGTTGATGACCCACGAGATGGATCCGACTATGAAGATCTGGCCAGGCTATGGGAGGGACTAAGAGCCTACAGAAAAAGCTATCTTGTTCGACAAGGAAACAGCACGTACACCCCTACCTGGCGCGCCAACTGTCGATAGAATATCGTCGATAGTCCTCCGAGGGGTATCCCACGAAGGTAGATTGATCGGCAGAGGCGTGCAATCAAGAATACAAAGGCAACAGAGACACACGAGTTAGAGAGGCTCAGGCCATTAGTATAGCATAATACCCTACTCCTGTGGTCTGTTGGTTTGTATTGGCTATCGTGTGATATTGTGTGAGTTTGGAGGGGGTTCCTGCCTGTCTTATATAGTCCGAGGGTTAGGGTTACAAGTCGGTTAGATCTGAGAGATAACCGGAAAGTAATAACAGATTACAGTAATCTTGAGATCATACGTATCATAATAGATCTCGTAGTATCTTCAGGATATCTTCCCGGTGTCTTGCGGAAGGCGCTGAGCAGAGTCGTGCCTCACAAGGCTTTGTCTTGTGGGTTATGCCGCCCCTAGGGGCGCAGCCCATGTGGTCTGCCATGGGTATCTAGGGTCGTACCCCCCACAATCGGGCACTTGGCAAAAAAACTATTTGCTGAGTGCTGAAGAAACCACAATCGACAAAATAATGGCACTCGGCATTCCAAACTCTTTGCCGAGTGCTGAAAAAAGACCACTCGGCAAACTAGAAAAAACACTCGGCAAAATAGAGACACTCGGCAAAAAACCGCCACATGAACATCCGTCAGTTAGTGTACCGGCCGTTAGTAGTTTGCCGAGTGTCCGTTAGTGGCACTCAGCAAATAATAAAGTTTGCCGAGTGTTTTTCTGTAGCACTCGGCAAAGAAATAATTTTGCCGAGTGTTTTTTTTTGGCACTCGGCAAATAAATAAGTTTTTTTTCTCTTCTGACCTTGAAACTTTTTCTACTCTTCACATACAACATGTGGTACTCCATGTTAAGATTTGGTATATTTCTAGATCTATTTGCTATATTTAATTAATTTATTGAATTTCAACGAATTTTTTGGTATAAGTCAAATTTGAACTGCAAGTGATTCAAATAATAGAATAAAATGAGTAGAATTTTTTGGTATAAGTCAAATTTTTTGGTGTTGACGAGGACGCCGGAGACGAGGTTCAGAATTTGAAGGACTTAGAATTACTTCAGCAATTACATCTAAGCAATAACGGTCATGATGATTATTTCTAATACATGAATGATTATGTCGACATGCGTGATAGTGATTATGAGACTTATGATCCAGCTAATCCCGATCATGATGATTATTTCTAATACATGAATGATCCATGCTAATTGATTTATTATTTGTCATACCATGTTATTTTCTAAGTATGTTTTTTTATTTTGCATCTATTTTGATGTATTATCTGTGCTAATTGGTTTACTCTTTTTAATTATAGGTGATTGAACAATGGTGGACAGTATGAAGAGGATAACGTCACTTTACTCAAAAGCGACAGCGACGTGTAAAGGGTCCGATGCAGCTGAGGGGTCCGGGAAGAGACCTTTGGGTAGACCCAGGGGTCGAGGGAAGGGCGGAGGAAAGATGAGGCCACCATCGCCTGTACCTTCATCGTTGTCTGAGTTACCTTCTGCTCACTCTTCATCTGAGGAGGAGGAGGTACAAGTGGAGGAGGAGGCAGGGGTGGAGGAGGAGACAGGGGGTACCTCTTCCTCTACTTTGTCATGTGTGTGGTTGTGAGGTCCCTCGAGCCTCCTGAGGCGACCAATACCTCTTGAGAGATGCCCACTGATTCAACCCGATGGAGACAAGTAAGTAACTTTAGATGTTATCACTAATTTTTCATTTGATATGTTCAAAATTACAATAGAAACTAATAATTTATCTTAATCACTATGATAGAGGTTGGAGGAAGGTCGATGGAGGTGATCACGCACGCCAGGTGAACGGCATCCTTGGTCTTTTGATCAAGGAAAAGTTCCCTGGCCTAGTGCAATTCGGCGAAACTATTGAGCTGTCCTACACATGGACCCACTATGCCACCGTCCCTGATGTCCCTGATCGGGATGGTAGGGTATTCGACAATAAGGCATAGCATGTCAAGGCTGAGCTTTGGGTAAGTCTTTCTCACACTACATTGCTCAATACATCGCATTCATTGGACATTCTTGAAATAATGACTGGATACATCGCGTCTATATGCAGGATTTCTTTAGATGCAAGGAAGGATACGAGGACAAGGTGGATGTTGTGGCTGACAAAGCCACCAAGAAACTCATCAAGGACATGACTTCGTGGCGCGCATCGAGGCCATGATCCAATACCACACGAAAATTCTTAGAGTGAGGCTCCCTAAAAGTGTGGCAAGAACCATGAGACTGACCCCGAAACAATACCTGAAGGTAAATATAGAACATTAATACTTATTTTTCTAAGATTAATTATGCTTAATTTCATCTTCTTATATGTCATATACTTGATGACGTAGGTTCCTCCGTGGTGGTGCGCCTACGATCTACAGTGCTGGGCCCAGATGGTGGACAGGTGGTGCAACCCCGCATGGGAGGAGAATGACAACGCTTGCTGGGAGCCGCGTTTGCTGATGCCGAGTGTACCACACCTTCAAGGCAACCTCAACCTCTTAGAATACATGGCTAGATGGGTACGTGAATTTATTTCTTTATTCTAACGCTCAATTCTACATAATTTCTAATCATATTGTTTTTTCAGCCGACGGCACATGGTGGCAAGCCTTGCTCCTAGTTCATGGCATATGCTTTGGCCCACAAGGGTAAGGTGATGGCCGACGTCGCCTACAACTCGGAGGACCCAACCTTGGCATATAGCAACGAGTCCGTCCACAGCCGTCTCGATGGATACACATCGATGGCAAGGGCGGTCCATGGCCCAGAGTACGATCCAAGCGCCCATGACCTTGATGGAGAAGTGGTCATGAGGGCAGGAGGAGGCAAGAAGCATGGCAGGTTCTAGATTGGTGACGGCATATTCGACACGGCCAGTACTCCCATTCTCTCCAAGATTCGAGCATGGAGCATGAGTTCTAGCCCGGCAATACGCCCACGGCTAGACTCTACACGGTTCCAGATGAACGCACTCCATGTTATTTCTGTTTTATTCATCGTTCATTGATTTTTACATATTTTTGCATTGCATTGTAACATTGGGATGAAATATTGTAGGCTCAGCTGGAACAAGAAATGAGGCACCGGGAGGAGCTAGAGGCGAAGATGGAGGCAGAGCGACAGAGGGCAGAGGCAAAGCAACAGAGGATGGAGGCAGAGCGGCTATAGATGTTTGAATATATGAGGGGTGTTTACGCTGCAATCGGTCAACCTACGCTACCGATGCCAGCCCCTCCTCCTCAACCTGCTCCAAATACTACTTCAGGCACTGTGAGTCACTTTACAACCTTATAATCATCATTTCTAGTTTATGCAGAATCAATCTTACAAAGATGCCAGACACTAGAAACTTAGTGACTAATGCTATATGTTTGTTACCAATTAGTACTTAAGCAATTATACTAGAGCACAATGCAACTGAGAAGATATTGATGATAGTTGCAAGGGTTATACTAGTTAGGCAGCAGAGAGACCATATGTGTTATTCAATCTTGTCTCACACATGCAATCTCTTCTCCTTTGTGTAGAATCAATCGGTGATATCGAATGAGCCTCGTGACCCAGCGTGGTCGCAGTGGAACCCGTGGCCTAAGTGACTACTTGTGATTTTATTTGCATTTATATTTGTGGATTACCTGTGACTACTTGTGACTATTTGTGGTTGTGAATAAACCTATTAGTGATTCTGAAGTTTATTTGTATTTATGTGTAGTCGATATATCTATATGAACTGCATGTGATGCTTATTGTGAACTATCTGTGATGGATGTGATGTTTATTTAAATGTGGTACATGGCTATGACCGAACCAAATAAACTGATTATATGTGACAGCTTTGCCAAGTGCCATAAAAATACTGTCGGGTACCACAAGAAGGGGTCCCCTAAGCAACAATCGAAAAAAATCGCTTAGACCCTATCAAAATCAAAGCCAAGAGACAACTGTTGGCTAAACCCCGGCCATGTCTGAGGCCACCTACTCTCCGCCTCGCTAGAGGCCTCGCACAAGAGGCCTCGGATGGCCTACAGAATCTCCGCCTCACTAGAGGCCTCAGACGGCCTACCAATTTTCCACTTTGCTCGAGGCCTCGCACAAAAGGCCTCGGTCGAGGAACCGATTCTCCATCTCGCCCGAGGCCCCGCACGTATAGCCTTAGACGAGACACCGATTCTCTGCCTCACTCAAGGCCGGCTCGGCAAAACAACCCCGCCGCCTCCGCCTCGACCAACTTCTTAGACAAGATGTCACGTCCGCCCGGCATGTTCAACTGCTCCCGTGATATCAGCCGAACGATGGCTCGACACAGCGGCGTGGCCGACTAAACAGCAGTCACATCGAAGCCATGCCATCCAGGACAGGACAGGGTGGGGGTTATCGGCCACTATGCTTGGTGCTGTGCCCACGACCTGCACCCGTACTACGCTATGCTACCTAACTCCTGCTCTAGGGACAATGCAGCATGCAGAGTTGGTCTAGGTTACTATAGCCTTGGAATCAGTGTACAAGACCAACTGTTCCCTCCATGCCTCAGTAGTCTACTTCAGGGTCTCGGCAACCTCGGGATTCGCTCCCACCGAGCCCCCCACAACGGCTCGGCCTCGGCACCAACTGAGCCTTGGCTCTTTACACTATCAGCACACAGCAACCGGCACGTCGTCCACCATGCCCTATGTTAGGCTATCACTGGAGCTCCCACGTCGCACAGGATCGGGCGTGGTCAGCGTGTTGCTCTAGTGCATCAAGGACAGGACCGCTCCATTGACCATACCGCCACAGTAATAGGCTACAGGGCTCGGACATGCCACCCCTGTTCCTAGGACGCCACATAGCAAACGCATGTATCAACCTTGACCCCCCTTCAACTATAAAAGGGAGGGACCGGGGCCGTTTCTAGAACAGATATAGGCAGATGGACGAACTCACTCACTCACGCGCAAGCAACGCTCTGTAACACGCATGATTTACCCGCTGCCTGAGATCGACATCTCAAGCAACTCACACCGTTCCACGCAGAGACCTAGGACTAACTCCCTCTCTCACCCTGCTTGTAACCCCCTACTATGAGCATTTCGGTGCAAGGAACACAAGATCGATATCTCAGACTGAACGTAGGGCACCCATCGCCCGAACCAGTATAAACTTTGTGTCTCTTAGCATCACCATCCAGGATTAGGGGCACGCGGTGCATTTTTACTAGTTGGTTGAGGGCCCGCCATTCCGAAACACCAACAGTTGGTGCGCTAGGTAGGGGTTCTGTCTGTCAGCTTCATCTCCCTAACAAGTTCCAGATGGCAGATCTTGTACGACCACTGCGTCTCGGCACGGTGATCTGGTTTGGGAGCCTAGAGTTCATGTGTCTAGGATGTGACTACAATATGGTACTTCTCACACCCCGAGCCCCACCGACCGATGATGACGTCACGCACCCGCAGCCCAGGCGCAGGCAGCACTCAGGCGGCCACTCTCATTGCACTCGCCCGGCATGACGCGAGCGGAGCCACCCCGACACCACGTGAACTCAGGGCGACACGCCACACTCCACCGGTATCCCATGCCCAGCTGTTGGCACAAGGTCCCTGGTTGGGGACCTATCTAGCCTGAGCCTGGACAGGGGAAAGACGCCGGTGGCGCACGACAATGCCCCATCATCAAGCTCGGCCCCGCCACGTCCTGAGGAGTCGACTTCGGCGAAGCAAAGCCCGGCGATGGCACCATCCCTATACCCCTTCAGGTTGAGAAACACCACTGCCACCTATGCTTCCGCCTACGCTTCTGCTCATGCAGAGCCCTCAGGACGCCACCAACGCTTCGCCCTTGACTTTGGCACCACGACTTTGACTCACGCCCACACTAACTCCTCAGAGGAGGACGAGGCGTGGGCCGGAGTGGACTTCTTCAGACTTTGCGACCCTGAAGCCATGCGTCGCTTCCTGGCCATGAGCGACTACTGCTTCGGCTAGTCCGACTCTAATGATGAAGGCACTTACGATCCCACTCGTGAATGCTTCCATGTTGGACTCAGGATGCCGAGCATGGGCGATGAGGACGAGGGGGCAGGCGACCATACCCTGCTTTGCTAGGGAGCGGGCGATGCCACACCCTCACCCATTGTCCCACCGATAGCGCAGAATGAGAGCCTCGCCCTCGGACAACTTCGACACCCGGACCTGGAGTAGCTCCATGAGCTTCAGGCCAAGGTTGAGCAAGATCGACTCCTTCTACAGCAGCTCTGAGACACTCTCGAGCAAGAGCAGCAGGGTCACGGTGATGGTAGAAGAGCCTGGTGGAGGGCCTATGACGTCCACCACCGCATCAATGACGACGAAGGGGGTGAGCAACCCCCAATCTTCAATCGTGCTAGCTAGAACATCATGGCTGCGGCAATGCTAGTCCGAACGATCCCTGAGCCCTCTACTACGAAGGGGCGATGGGTCCATAGCGAGCTCCAGGATCTCCTCGAGACCCTCGGGCGCATTGACCTACCCATCTGCTTCGGTACTCCCACCAACTACCGCAAGGAGGTCCTCACCTTCGAGGTGGTTGGGTTCAAGGGAACCTACCACGCCATCCTAGGGCGGCCGTGCTACGCCAAGTTCATGGCGGTCCCCAACTACACGTACCTCAAGCTCAAGATGCTAGGCCCCAATGGTGTCATCACTGTCAAGTCCACGTACGAGCATGCATACGACTGCGACGTCGAGTGCATCGAGTATGCTGAGGCTATCATGGAGGCCGAGACCCTCATCATCAACCTTGACTAGCTCGGTAGCAAGGTGCCCGACTCCAAGCATCATGCCAGGACTTTCGAGCCTGCGGAGGCCGTTAAACTCATCCCGGTCAACCCCACTTGCCCCGACGACCCAGCATTGAGGATCAGTGCCACCCTCGACATCAAATAGGAAGCCGTGCTCGTTGACTTTCTGGGTAGGGTCCCTCGGACATGCTGGGCATACTGAGGGAGGTTGCCGACCATGCCTTGGACATTCGGGCTGGCTCTAGACCAGTGAAGCAGCACCTGCGCCGATTTGATGAGGAAAAGCGCAGGGCCATCAATGAAGAGATATAGAAACTCCTGGAGGCTAGATTCATCAAAGAAGTATCACATCCAAAGTGGTTAGCTAATCCCATATTAGTTAAGAAGAAAAATGGGAAGTGGAGAATGTTTGTAGACTACACCAGTCTAAACAAAGCATGACCAAAAGTCCCTTTCCCATTACCTCGAATCGACCAAATCATTGACTCCACTTTAGGATGTGAAACCCTATCCTTCCTTGATGCGTATTTAGGTTACCATCAGATCAAGATGAAAGAATCCGACCAGCTCATAACTTCTTTCATCACACCATTTGGCATGTACTGCTATGTGACTATGTCATTCGGCCTCAGAAACACAGGGGCCACATACTAGTGGTGCATGACCCATGTCTTTGGCGAGCACATCAGGAAGACCATCGAGGCCTATGTGGATGACATTGTGGTCAAGTCTAGGAAGGCCAGTGATCTCGTCGGCGACTTGGAAATAGCCTTCAGATGCCTCAGGGAAAAGAGCATCAAGCTTAACCCCGAAAAGTGTGTCTTTGGCGTCCCCCGAGTCATGCTTCTAGGATTCATAGTCTCGGAACGCGGCATCGAAGCCAACCCGGAGAAGGTCTCGGCTGTGACCAACATGGGGCCGATCCGAGACCTCAAGGGAGTACAGAAGGTTATGGGATGCCTTGCGGCCCAAAGCTGCTTCATCTCGTGCCTTGGTGAAAAAGGCTTGCCTCTGTACCGCCTCTTGAGGAAATTAGAACGCTTTTCGTGGACCCCCGAGGCCGAAGAATCCCTCACCAAACTCAAGGCATTGCTCACCAATCCACCCATTCTGGTATCGCCAGCCAAGGGCGAGGCTCTCTTGCTCTACGTTGCCACCATGACCCAAGTGGTCAGTACGGCCGTAGTAGTCGAGAGGCAGGAAGAGGGGCATGCTCTACCCATCCAATGACCTATTTACTTCATCGGCGAAGTACTCTCCGAGACCAAAACACGCTACCCCCACATCTAGAAACTGATCTACGCCATAGTCTTGGCTCGATGCAAGCTGTGTCACTACTTCGAATCCCACCCGGTAACCGTGGTGTCGTCTTTTCCCCTAGGGGAGATAATCCATAACCGGGAGGCCTTGGGTAGGATAGCCAAGTGGGTCATCGAACTCATGGGGGAGGCTTTGTCCTTTGTGCCTCGGAAAGCAATCAAATCTCAGGTCTTGGCCGATTTCGTGGCAGAATGGACCGACACCCAGCTGCCACCTGCCCCAATCCAGGCAGAATACTGGACCATGTACTTCGACAGGTCCCTGATGAAGACTGGGGCGGGCATGGGTCTGCTCTTCATCTCACCCCTCAAAGTACACATGCGCTACATGATTCAGCTCCACTTCGCCGCCTCCAACAACGCAACCGAGTACGAAGCCCTCGTCAACGGCTTGCAGATCATCGTCGAACTTGGGGTATGGCGTCTCAACATATGGGGCGATTCGTAGCTCATTGTCAATCAATTTATGAAGGAGTCGAACTGCCATGACCCCAAGATGGTGGCGTACTACAAGCTGGTACGTCGCCTTGAAGATAGGTTCGACGGTCTTCAACTCAACCACATCGTGCAAAAATTCAATGAGGCCACGGATGAACTGGCAAAGATGGCATCGGCATGGGCCCTGGTCCCCCCAAAGGTCTTCGCCAAAGATCTCCATAAGCCTTCCATCAACTATGCCTCGGCAGCGGAAGAGGGCCACCGGTCAAGCCCGCCATAGGACTCGAGGCCCCCTCGGTCGCCGAGACCCCCGTGGCCGAGACTGAGGTTATGGAAGTAGACGCAGAGCCTCCCAAGGCCAACCAAGGCACGGACTGGCGGGTCTCGTTCTTTGATTGCCTCGTCCAAGGAGAGCTCCCTACAGACAGGACTGATGCTAGATGGCTTAGGCGATGAGCCAAGACTTATGTCCTCAGCAACGGTGAGTTGTACCAGCGAAGCCCATCTGGTGTCCTCAGCGATGCATCACCACCGAGGCAGGCCAAGCCCTACTTTGGGACTTGCACGTAGGGGCCTACAGGCACCATGTAGTGCCTTGGACGCTTGTCGAAAATGCCTTCTGCCAAGGGTTCTACTGGCCGACGGCGGTTGCCGACGCCACCAAACTAATACGCTCCTACGAGGGATGCCAGTACTATGCGTGGCAAACACACCTCTTGGCCCAAGCCCTCCAAACCATCCCTGTTACATGGCCCTTTGCCGTGTGGGGGCTGGACATGGTTGGGCCTCTACAGAAAGCCCCCGGGGGCAACACCCATCTATTGGTAGCAATCGATAAGTTCTCCAAGTGGATCGAGGCTCGTCCGATCAATCAAATCAAATCCAAACAAGTGGTGCAGTTCTTCACTGATATCATCCATAGGTTCAGGGTTCCGAACACCATCATCACTGACAACGTGACGCAATTCACCGGCCGCAAGTTCCTGACATTCTACGATGACCACCACATCCGTGTGGCCTGGTCAGCCGTGGGACACTCTAGGACAAATGGCCAAGTAGAACATGCCAATGGCATGATCCTACAGGGCCTCAAACCAAGAATATACAACCAGTTGAAGAAGTTTGGCAAGAAATGGCTTGCCAAACTCCCGTCAGTCATCTAGAGCCTGAGGAATACCCCAAGCCGAGCCATGGGGTTCACATCGTTCTTCCTAGTCTATGGGGCCGAGGCCATCCTCCCCACTGACTTGGAGTACGGTTCCCCGAGGCTTTGGTCCTACAACGAGCAGAGCAACCGCACTACCCATGAGGATGCCCTCGACCAACTAGAGGAAGCCTGAGACATTGCGTTGCTACATTTGGCCAAATACCAGCAACCTCTGTGACGCTATCAAGCCCGGCGCGTTCGAAGCTAAGACCTGAAGGTGGGCGACCTAGTGCTGAGGCTGAGGCAGAGCAACAAGGGCCGCCTCAAGCTGACCCCACCATGGGAAGGACCATACATCGTCGCCCAAGTACTGAAGCTCGAGACTTACAAGCTAGCCAACGAGAAAGGTGAAATCCTCACCAACGCTTGGAACATAGAATAGCTACGTCGCTTTTACCCTTAAATCTCCAAGCATTGTATACATTGTTTCTCGAAATACAATTAAGAAGCGTTCTTTAGTTGTTCTAATTTTTCAAGAAACCCCCCGAGCCCATCATGGGCCTCGGTAGTATGATAACACCATAAGGGAGACTCAGCTCTGCCTCTATAGAGGTGCCCACTACGGGGCTCACATAGGACACGGCTCTGCCTCTGCAGAACTGAGCCTCCCTCGGGGGCTAGAAGGGGGGACGCCCCCCCTAAGTCCCATGCACCGTTTTTAGTCATTTTTTGAAAAAAAACCTATGCCAAACTCTCTAGCGTGCTCTGACAAATCAATTGTGAAAAAAAACCTAAGGACCAAAAGACTGCCTCAAGGCCAAAAGGCCGGCTGAGTCACGAGACGGCCTACGCCTCCGAGCTATGGCACTCCCTCACCACCTTTTGCCCAAGGGACAGCTTAGGCTTTGAGGAAGTTTTTTGCAAGAGATTTGTTCAGAGACGAGACAGAGGGCAGAGGCTCGAAAATACAATGAAAAACGATTAAAGAAGCGTAGACACACGATTACTTTAAAAAGGCCTCGACGGCCACCAGTGTTATGATAGGGTAACATAATCCCTAATCTATTTACATGGCCTCTTGGGCCCAGGTCAAGGCTCAGGGTCTCCAGCATCGGTAGATGATGTGGGAGGGACTACCTCCTCCTCGAACAGTTTGGCCAGCGCCGTGCCGGGGCCCTCCGCCGCCTCCATCAGTTTCGCTACCTCCTCATCGGCCTCCCTATCATCATCAGGCAGGACATAGCCATCGCTGATGGCCTTGAGGTCGATGCCGATGTAGTGCGAGGCGATGATGGCCAGGGCGCGCTTAACGCCCGTGTGTAGCGTCCCTTAGAGTCGCTCACACACTTGGCCGCTCAACGCAATCAGGTGGCTCCTAAGGGAGCTGCCTGACTAGACCCCCTCGACCTCTAGGGCCTCGCAGGCGGTATGGGTGGCACTCTTCAGCACATCGTGCTCCCCGATCTTGGTTTCAAGCACCACCTGCACTGCGACAGAAGCCTTGGCTGCTCGGGTGACCTCCTTCTCCAACCCTGCACCAAAAGAAACAGAATGGGGTTGAGCGCAAAGGAAAACAAGCCAAATAGGGGCGGAAGCCTATGGGACTCACCCTCGGCCTTCTCCTCCCAGCGTCGGGCCTCGACCCGAGAGGCCTCGGCCTTCTCCTCCCAGCGTCGGGCCTTGACCCGAGAGGCCTCAACCTTCTCCTTCAGGCGCTAGACCTTGACCCGGGAAGCCTTGGCCGCCCTAGAAGCCTCTTCCTCTAGCTCTGCATCACACCAAGGAGTTAGGGGCCGAACACAAGAAAAACAAATAAAACAAGGGGAATAAAACTCACCCTCGGCCTTTCCCCTCTAGACCAAAGCCTCGGTCCGGGAAGCCTCAGCCACATTAAGGGCCTCATCCAAGGCACCTTTCATCAGCTGGTGCACACCCTGCTCTGTCCCCAGCTGTCCAGCAAGGGCCTTGACAGAGGCCATGGCTTCTCCACCCCTGGACCTAAAGGCATCCCGATCACCGGCCACGCGGGTCAGCTCCTCCTCCAACTCCTTGACCCACGCCGCCAAGGGGGTGACCTGCTCCTGAGCCGCCACCGCCGCTGCCTTCATATCGGCACCGAGTAGGCGGAGGTCCTCCACCTCTATGCTCCGCGTCGATAGAAGCTCATTGGCACGAGCAAGTAGGTTCTTCTACCACTGGAGCTGGTCCCAGATGTCCCTCTCCTGCTAGAGAAAGACCAACTTCCTAAGGGATCGGGTCTCGAGCTCCTAGATAGGCAAAACAGGGGTCATTCACTACAAGAAAACTCGAAAAAAGATGACACCACACGAGAAAAGAAGGCGCAAACCTAGGCGACTCTAGGCAGATCGTCGACCACGACGGATAGCACTGCCTGCAGTGACCGCTCCACTAGCTAGCAGTATTGCTCGAAGATGTCCTAGCGCCCGCCCTCAGCCGCGTCCTCGAGGGCGAACAGAGGCTCCCCCTCAGGGTCGTCTCGGCTCTACCATAGGACACGCGGGTGATCCCACCCGTGGGGCTCGGGTCGTACCTGCACAAGGGCCGAGCTTCCCTCGCCCACGGTCAGAGCTGGCTGCTCCATGGTGCCGGCCACCTCAGCGTCGACCACCTCCTGCGCCTAGGAAGTATCGTCAGAGGAGATCAGATGGACCTCCGCCTCCTAGGAGCTCTCCCACAATAGCAGCAGGCCTTGGACCAAGGGTGGTATCAAGGCCTCCGCTGCCTTCATCTCCACTTCCTGGGCCACCGGCTTCGCCGCGCTCACGTCAGCCTCCGCCACCATGGCCTCGATGGTCCCGAGGGCTCCGGCCCCCGCCACCGCAGCATCGGCGGTTCTGGGCACCCTGGCCTCCGTCGCCTTGGCCTCGGAGGCCAGGGGGCCTCGACCTCAGTGGCCTCGGCAACTGAGGGCACCTCAGCCCCATCTGACCCACAGGCCTTGGCCTCACGAGGCGGAGGTGCTCCCTCCCCCGTCTGTGTCAAGGCCGCCTCGGTAGCCTCTCCTTGGGCGACCGGCTCCTTTGGGTCGGCCCTTGCCGACGCCACGCCACGTTGTATGGTGGCTTGCACCTCCACTACCCAGTGGGCGGTGGAGCTAGGGCTCACCTTAAGCGCCTTAAGTGGCACCAAGGCAGGCACCTCTGTAGGACGCTTCTGGCTAAAGACAAGATACTTATGGGGTCAGCATTGGACCAAAGAACGAACGGAAGACGCTACAATTATGCCGAAAAAAGGCTTACCTCGAGTAGGGCTGCAACCGCTTTGGTACGGCGACCATCCTCTATGAAGGCGGTGGCAGCAGTGGGGCACGGCCTCTATATCCGCCGGTGCCAGCTGGTCCTCGATGGAGCCCGACACCCCCTCAGTCCTCTGTGGGGACAGTTGCATCGCCCCCGCCGCCGCCTGCTCCACCTCTGCCGTCGAGCCCACTGGGCTGACGGCGCGCTTTCCCAACGCCCGTGCCTCGGGCGTGTCAGCCTCGACCCTGGGGTGGGCGATCGTCGGCCCCAAGGCATCTCCTCCCCCTTCTCCTAAGAGCGCCGGGCTGCTCACCGATGCCCCAGGCGCAGTCGCCCCGATGTCAGGAAGATGGTCCAGGGGACCCCGCCCCAGCTCACCCGCGTCATCACCGCTCGAAGAATCCACCGACAGTGACGACGATGGAGACGCCTCCACCAGGAGGCCCTCCTGCCTCTGCCGCCAGTGGTGTTTCTCCAGCTCTTCGTGCTCAAGGGTCTTCCTCTTGCGCTTTGCCTGCTCGACGTCCTTCCACTTCTTCTGTGCCTCGGCATGCGCCCGGTTCACCACCCACCACGCTATGTCCTTAGGAACGGGTGGTGGGGAGGCTCGCACATCTCTCATCCCCTGAAGGAACAGTGAATGCAAATAAGGGACTAGAAAATGACAAAGAACGAGGAGGCCTCGGGGGCTGCAGCGACGCATAACTTACTAGGGAGAGGAACCCCCGTGACGGGTGCATCACGGTGGGGGTCAGGCCACCGCTCCTCAGCTTCGCCTCCACCATCTCCCTCACCCAACGAATAATCTCCTCATCAGAGAGGGCGGAGGCGGACATCTGAATGCCCTTGATCGGCTCATCAGGTCTCATCTCAAACAGGCGCCGCCGTCGAGCCATCAGCGGCAGCACCCTCCGGTGGTGGAAGGTAGCCACGACCACAGCCACCATGAGGCAGCGGCCCTGTAGCCTCTCTAGCCCCTCTAGGAGCGGCTGCTGCTTGGGCTGATCCTCCTTTGGGATGCCATACTTCCACCTCTCCGAATAGCTCTCCATGATCCACCTGGTGTAGGGGGGAAGCCCGCCGTCATCATTACGAAGATAGAACTAGCTGGTATACCAGCTGCGGTTGGTTGACGCGAGCTGGGCCGGGATGTACAGATGCTGACGGTCCTAGCACACTTGAAGAGTGTAGCCGCCAGCCCTCACCGCCTTCCTTGTGCCCAACGTGCCTGTCGGCTTGGTTGTATGCCCTGCCCAGAAAAGGTGGAGCCATAGCTCCCAGTGGGGAGCAATCCCCAGGTACCCCTCATAGACGACGATGAAGATGGCTGCCTGCGCGATGGAGTTGGGGTTGAAGTTGTGGAGCTCCACGCCGTAGTAGTGTGGGAGCACCCACATGAATCAGTCCACCGGCAAGCCGAGGCCACGCTCGTGAAAAGACACGAAGCTCACAACATAGCCGTTGCGTGGCCTTGGCTCCGGCTCGCCCGACGGAGCGATCCACTCTAGTCTATTAGGGTTGGTAACCGGACAAAGAAGGCCGTCGTCGATGAGCGACTAGAGCGTCTCCACAGTTACGTCGGACTGACCCCAAGGGTCCGCCTCAATGACAATGGCGCTGGCCATGGGTGCGACAGAGAATACGACTACGATGGTGAGCCTCTCTCGCTCTCTCTACCTCGCCTCTCTCTTCTTCTCCCCGGCGCTCTCTGTTCTAGCAACGGCTCAAGGGCGGCAAAGGCAAATGCAGGCAAGGTAAGGAGGGGAGGGGCGAGGCTCGTTGCATATTTATGTAGGAAGAAGGTGAAACAGGTGGGGCGATGACATCGAGAAAGTTTCCCCTAGATCCGGCACAGTTAATCCGGATCCGATTTTACCGCCCACGTACCCACCTTTTCCTCATTAATCACGTGAATAGTTATGTTCCATTCGCTGACACGGTGTCACATCCGACCGCTGCAGTGGCAGGCGCCGTTCCGCCTCCCTGAGAAAATCACCTCAAAAGGCGCGCCTGCTGTTGTCAAACCGATGGGAGGAGGGAATATCCTCCACCTGATTCCTTGTAGACGAAGGAACTGGGCGCTGAGCCCATTATGGTCCAGAGGTTCGAAGGCTAGGCCCCCGAGGGTTTTGACAGCCGCCCCAGGGCAATAGAGTTAGGGATGACTACGGGCGAGCCCATACGGGGTCGAGACCTAAGCAATCGAAATGCTTGGGATGTCCTAAGTCATGTCCAAGACCGGCAGGGAGGTCTCCAAATGGGATCCCATCATAGGGAGGCACCGAGCCACCAGGGCCCATCGAACGGCCCTAGCACCCACTAGAGAAACCCTCTGTTACTCTTGGAGTGCGTCTCTAGACCGCTAGCCAACCCCTAGCGAATAGGGCATGGGCCTCCACTCGGACTTACCCAATAACAACTCACTAGAAGTGCCACCGCTCGCGCCCATCGAGGGTAGCCTGGCATATTCCACCCCTCCTTCCGAATGAAAAGGATGCGCGAGGGTTGTACAAAAAAGCCAGGGGACCCCTGACAGCCCTCTTGCTCCATGCAGAGGCTAGGGGGCTCTTCCTACAACCTTGTTGAGGTCCAGCGACCTAGGCTCGCACTTGAGGGGGCTCGGCAAACAACCCCTCCTTCCAAACAAAAAGGATGCACGAGGGTCGTACAAAAAACTAGGGGAACTCCTGACAGCCCTCTCGCTCTATGCAGAGGCTAGGGGGCTCTTCCTGCAACCTTGCCGAGGCCCAGTGACCCAGGCTCGCACTCGAGGGGGCTCGGCAAACAACCCCTCCGTCTGAACAGAAAGGACACGCGAGGGTCGCACAAAAAGCCAAGGGAACCCCTGACGGCCCTCTCGCTCCATGCAGAGGCTAGGGGGCTCTTCCTGCAACTTCACCAAGACCCAGCAACCCAGGCTCACACTCGAGGGGGCTCGATGAACAACCCCTCCATCTGAGCGAACAGGATGCGCGAGGTGGCACAAAAAGCCAGGGGAATCCCCGACCGCCCTTTCGCTCCATGCGAAGGCTCAGGGGGCTCTTCCTACACCTAGGACAAAGACAAGCAACCCGAGCTCGCACTCAAAGGCCTAGAAAAACACGATAAAGGGCATCAAGCCCATTATGGTCTAGGGGTTCAAAGGCTGGGCCCCCGAGGGTTTCAACAGCCACCCCATGGAAGCAGAGTTAGGGACAACTATGGGCGAGCCTGCACACGGCCAAGGCCCGAGCAAACGATCACTCGGGATGCCCTAAGTCATGTCCAAAACTGGCAGGGAGGTCTCCGAATGGGATCCCACCGTAGGGAGGCACCGAACCACCGGGGCCCATCGAACGGCCTCGACACCCACTAGAAAAGCCCTCTAGTACTCTTGGAGCGCGTCTCTAGACCGCTAGCCGACCCCTAGCGAACGGGGCATGGGCCTCCACTCGGACTTACCCAATAACAGCTCACCGGGGGTGTCACTACTCGTGCCCACCGAGGGTAGCATGGCACCCTCCACCCCTCCTTCTGAACAAAAAGGATGCGTGAGGGCCACACAAAAAGCTAGGGGAACCTCTGACGGCCCTCTCGCTCCATACAGAGGCTAGGGGGCTCTTCCTGCAACCTTGCCAAGGCTTAGCGACCTAAACTCTCACTCATGGGCTCAACAAACACAATAAAACCCCTCTCATGACACAAGAAAAGCCCCTGGAGGAATAAATCCACTCCTCCAGGGCCACGAGGCTACACCCAGTGGGTGCGCTCGCGCGCACCCACCGAGGCCTCGAGTACGAAACACCATCCCACCAGGAGCTGCTGTGAGTCGAGTCTCAACAAAACCTCAAAGAGAGCACTCACACTCTCCCTGAGGCTCGAGGGCTACTGTCGGGTACCACGAGAAGGGGTCCCCTAAGGAACAATCAAAAAATCGCTTAGACCTCGTCAAAATCAAAGCCAAGAGACAACTGTTGGCTAAACCCCGGCCATGTCTGAGGCCACCTACTCTCTGCCTTGCTAGAGGCCTCGCACGAGAGGCCTCAGACGGCCTACCGAATCTCCACCTCGCTAGAGGCCTCGCACGGGAGGCCTCGGATGGCCTACCAATTTTCCACTTCGCTCGAGGCCTCGCACGAAAGGCCTCGGCCGAGGAACTGATTCTCCATCTCTCCTGAGGACCCGCATGTATAGCCTTAGACGAGACACCAATTCTCCGCCTCGCTCAAGGTCAGCTCGGCAAAACAACCCCGCTGCCTCCACCTCGACCAACTTCTCGGACAAGATGTCACATCCGCCCGGCGCGTTCAACCGCTCCCGCGATATCAGCCGAACGATGGCTCGACACAGCGGCGTGGCCAACTAAACGCTAGTCACATCGGAGCCATGCCATCCAGGATAGGACAGGGCGGGGGTTACTGGCCACTATGCTCGGTGTTGTGCCCACGACCGGCGCCTGTACTACGCTATGCTACCTAACTCCTGCTCTAGGGACAACGCGGTGTGCGGAGTCAGGTCCGGGTTACTATAGCCTCAGAATCAGTGTACAAGACCAACTGTTCCCTCCATGCCTCAGCAGTCTACTTTAGGGTCTCGGCAACCTCGGGATTCACACCCACCAAGCCCCCCACAATGGCTCAGCCTCGGCACCAACTGAGCCTCGACTCTTTATACAATTAGCACACAGCAACCGGCACGTTGTCCGCTATGCCCTATGTCAGGCTATCACTGGAGCTCCCACGTCGCACAGGATTGGGCGTGGCCAGCGTGAGCTCCCACGTCGCACAGGATCGGGCGTGGCCGGCGTGTTGCTCTAGTGCATCAAGGACAGGACCGCTCCATCAACCATACCGCCACAGTAATAGGCTACAGGGCTCGGACATGCCACCCCTGTTCGTAGGACGCCACATAGCGAACGCATGTATCACCCCTGACCCCCCTTCAACTATAAAAGGGAGGGACCGGGGCCATTTCTAGAACTGATATAGGCAGACGGACAAACTCACTCACTCACGCGCAAGTAATGCTCTGTAACACGCACGATTTACCCACTGCCTAAGATCGACATCTCAAGCAACTCACACCATTCCACGCAGAGACCTGGGACTAACTCCCTCTCTGGCCCTACTTGTAACCCCCTACTACGAGCATTTTGGTGCAAGGAACACAAGATCGATATCTCAGACTGGACGTAGGGCACCCATCGCCCGAACTAGTATAAACATTGTGTCTCTTAGCATCACCATCCAGAATTAGGGGCACGCAGTGCATTTTTACTAGTTGGTTGAGGGCCTGCCGGTCCAAAACACCGACAGTTGGCGTGCTAGGTAGGGGTTCTGTGTGTCAGCTTGATCTCCCTAACAAGTTCCAGCTGGCAGATCTCGTACGACCACTGCGTCTCAGCACGGTGATCTGGTTCGGGAGCCTAGAGTTCATGTCTCTAGGATGTGAGTACGATATGGTACTTCTCACACCCTGAGGCCACCGACCGATGATGACGTCATGCACCCATAGCCTAGGCGCAGGCGGCGCCCGGGCGGCCGCTCTCGTTGCGCTTGCTAGGCACGACGCGAGCAGAGCCACCCCGACACCATGCGAACTCAGGGCAACACGCCGCGCTCCACCGGTATTCCACGCCCAGCTGTTGGCACAAGGTCCCTGGTTGGGGACCTATCTAGCCTGAGCCTAGACAGGAGAAAGACGTCAGTGGCGCACGACGATGCCCCGTCATCAAGCTCTGCCCCGCCACGTCCTGAGGAGTCGACTTCTGTGGAGCAAAGCCTGGCGATGGCACCATCCCCATACCCCTTCAGGTTGAGAAATGCCACCGCCACCTATGCTTCTGCCTATGCTTCTACTCACATAGAGCCCTCAGGACGCCACCAACGCTTCGCCCTTAACTTTGGCACCACGACTGTGACTCATGCCCACACTGACTCCTCAGAGGAAGACGAGGCATGGGCTGGAGCAGACTTCTGCAGACTTCATGACCCTGAAGCCATGCATCGCTTCCTGGCCGTGAGTGACTACTGCTTCGACTACTCCGACTCTGACGACCGACGAAGGCACTTACGATCCCACTCGTGAATGCTTCCACGTCGGACTCGGGATGCTGAGCACAAGCGATGAGGATGAGGGGGTAGGCGACCATACCCCGCTTCGCTAGGGAGCGAGCGATGCCACACCCTCACACGTTGTTCCACCGTAGCACAAAATGAGAGCCTCGCCCTAGGACAACTTCAACGCCCGGACCTGGAGCAGCTCCGTGAGCTTCAGGCCAAGGTTGAGCAAGATCAACTCCTTCTACAGCAGCTCCAAGACACTCTCGAGCAGGAGCAGCAGGGTCGCGGTGATGGCAGAAGAGCCCAGCGGAGGGCCCGCGATGTCCACCACCGCATCAATGACAACGAAGGGGGTGAGCAACCCCCAATCTTCAATCGCGCTAGCCAGAACGTTGTGGCCATGGCAATGCTAGTCCGAATGATGCTGGAGCCCTCTACTACGGACGGGCGACGGGTCCACGGGGAGCTATGGGATCTCCTCGAGACCGCCATGGTGCAGCAGGCCGAGAGTTCCGCCTCCCAACGGTGCAGAGGCACCTCGGACCTTCCCACGACACTGCCTCAGCAGGACAGGGAGGCCTTGGCTCATCCCGAACCCGCTCACACACCGATGATCAATAGGGTCCCCTTGCTGCACGACCACCTCGGCAACCAACGCGAGGAATAGGGCGACCACGAGGTGGTCAGCAGGCGACGGCGACATGACAATGAGGGGCCACCCGGGGCTACCATTCGCACCAAGGTGATCGCTACGACAGCGGGGAAGACCATAGTCCTTCCCCTGAGCCGCCTGGTCCTTGAGTCTTTAGCAGAACCATCTGTGCTGCTCATTTTCTAGCCCGGTTTTGGCAACCGGCCAACCTCACAAAGTACAGTGGCAAAACTAATCCCAAACTTTGGCTAGCTGATTACCGCCTGGCTTGTTAGCTAGGTGGCATGGACGATGACCTGCTCATCATCTGCAACCTCCCTTTGTTCCTATCAGACTCAGCGCGAGCCTAGCTTGAACATCTCCCTCCCTCACAGATCCACAACTAGCGCGACTTAGTAAGGGTCTTCATTGGGAACTTTTAGGGCACATACGTGCGCCCTAGGAACTCCTGGGACCTCAAGGGACCTCAAAAGTTGTCGCCAAGGCCCAGACGAGTCTCTCTGAGACTTCATCTGGCGCTTCTCCAAGAAATGCACTGAGTTGCCAAGCGTTGGCGACTCAGAAATCATCCAGGCTTTCCTTTCTGGCACCACCTGCCGAGACTTGGTCCGAGAATTGGGCCAGAACATACCAACCTCGGTGGCCGCACTCCTCGACATCGCCACCAACTTCGCCTTGGGTGAAGAGGATGTTGGGGCCATCTTCCCCGATGATGACGCCAAGGGGAAGCGGAGGAACGAGGCCCTGGGGGCCTCAACTCCCCACCTCCCCAAGAAAAAGAAAAAGGGTCACCAGGGGAAGCAGGAAGCCCTCGAGGCTAGCCTAGTCGCGGCCACAGAGCGCAAAAATCCCTGAGGCCCCAGAGGCCCCGGGCTCTTCGACGACATGCTCAAGAAACCCTGCCCTTACCACTAGGGCCCGGTGAAGCATGCCCTCAAAGAGTGCACCATGCTCTGGCATTACTATGCCAAGCTCGGGCTCCCCGACGACGATGCCAAGAAGAGGGGCGCCGACGACAAGGACGACGACAAGGACGACGGATTCCCCGAAGTGCACAACACTTTCATGATCTTCGGCGGGCCTTCGGCGTGCCTCATGGCATGACAGTGAAAGAGGGAACACTGGGAGGTCTTCTCGGTGAAGGTGGCCACTCCCCGATACCTCAACTGGTCTTGGGAGGCAATCACCTTTGACCGGGACGACCATCCCAATTATGTCCCAAACCCTGGGCAGTACCCACCTATCGTCGACCCCATCATCGGCAATACCAGGCTCACTAAGGTACTGATGGATGGAGGTAGTGGCGTCAACATCCTCTACGCCAACACCCTGGAGCTCCTAGAGCTCGACCAGTCACAGCTCTGGGGTGGCGCCACGCCTTTCCACAGCATTATGCCGGGAAAACGCACACAGCCCCTTGGGCGCATCGACCTACCCATCTGCTTCGGTACTCCCTCCAACTACCACAAGGAGGTCCTCACCTTCGAGGTGGTTGGGTTCAAGGGAACCTACCATTCCATCCAGGGGTGGCCGTGCTACGCCAGGTTCATGGCGGTCCCCAACTACACGTACCTCAAGCTCAAGATACCGAGCCCCAATGGCGTCATCACTGTCGAGTCCACGTACAAGCATGCATACGACTGCGACGTCGAGTGCATTGAGTACGCCAAGGCTATTGTGGAGGCCGAGACCCTCATCGTCAACCTCGACCAGCTCGGTAGCGAGGTGCCCGACTCCAAGCGTCACGCCAGGACTTTCGAGCCCATGGAGGCCATCAAACTCGTCCCGGTCAACCCCACCTACCCTGACGACCGGGCGCTGAGGATCAGTGCCACCCTCGACATCAAATAGGAAGCCATGCTCATCGACTTTCTTAGCGTGAATGCCGATATGTTCACATGGGGTCCCTCAGACATGCCGGTCATACCGAGGGAGGTCACCGAGCACGCCTTGGACATCCAGGCTGGCTCCAGGCCAGTGAAGCAGCGCCTACACCGATTTGACGAGGAAAAGCGCAGGGCCATTGGTGAAGAGATACAGAAGCTCTTGGCGGCTGGATTCATCAAAGAAGTATCCCATCTGGAGTGGTTAGCTAACCCCATATTAGTTTAGAAGAAAAATGGGAAGTGGAGAATGTGTGTAGACTACACCAGTCTAAGCAAAGCATGTCCAAAAGTCCCTTTCCCATTACCTCGAATCGACCAAATCATTGACTCCACTTCAGGATGTGAAACCCTATCCTTCCTTGATGCGTATTCCAGTTACCATCAGATCAAGATGAAAGAATCCGACCAGCTCACAACTTCTTTCATCACACCATTTGGCATGTACTGCTATGTGACTATGTCGTTCGGCCTCAGAAACATAGGGGCCACATACCAGCAGTGCATGACCCATGTCTTTGGCGAGCACATTGGGAAGACCATTGAGGCCTATGTGGATGACATCGTGGTCAAGTCCAGGAAGGCCAGTGATCTCGTCGGTGACTTGGAAATAGCCTTCAGATGCCTTAGGGAAAAGAGCATCAAGCTTAACCCTGAAAAGTGTGTCTTCGGCGTCCCCCGAGGCATGCTTCTAGGATTCATAGTCTCGGAACATGGCATCGAAGCCAACCCGGAGAAGGTCTCGGCCGTGACCAACATGGGGCCGATCGGAGACCTCAAGGGAGTACAGAAGGTTATGGGATGCCTTGCGGCCCTAAGCCGCTTCATCTCGTGCCTTGGCGAAAAAGGCTTGCCTCTGTACCACCTCTTGAGGAAATCAGAATGCTTTTTGTGGACCCCCAAGGCCAAAGAAGCCCTCACCAAACTCAAGGCATTGCTCACCAATCCACCCATTCTGGTACCGCCAGCCAAGGGTGAGGCTCTCTTGCTCTACGTCGCCTCCACGACCCAAGTGGTCAGTGCGGCCATAGTAGTCGAGAGGCAGGAAGAGGGGCATGCTTTACCCATCCAACGACCTATTTACTTCATCGGTGAAGTACTCTCCGAGACCAAAACATGCTACCCCCACATCCAGAAACTGATCTACGCCGTAGTCTTGGCTCGACGCAAGCTACGTCACTACTTTGAATCCCACCCAGTAACTGTGGTGTCGTCTTTCCCCCTAGGGGAGATAATCCATAACCGGGAGGCCTCGGGTAGGATAGCCAAGTGGGCCATCGAACTCATGGGGGAGGCTTTGTCCTTTGCGCCTCGGAAAGCAATCAAATCTCAGGTCTTGGGCGATTTCGTGGCAGAATGGATCGACACCCAACTGCCACCTGCCCAAATCCAGGCAGAATACTGGACCATGTACTTCGACGGGTCCCTGATGAAGACCAGGGCAGGCGCAGGTCTGCTCTTCATCTCACCCCTCGAAGTACACATGCGCTACATGATTCGGCTCCACTTCGCCGCCTCCAACAATGCAGCCGAGTACGAAGCCCTCGTCAATGGCTTGCAGATCACCGTCGAACTTGGGGTACGGTGTCTCGACATACGGGGCGATTCATAGCTCATTGTCGATTAGGTGATGAAGGAGTCAAACTGCCATGACCCTAAGATGGAGGCGTACTGCAAGCTGGTACGTCGCCTTGAACATAGGTTCGACGGTCTCGAACTCAACTACATTGCGCGAAAATTCAACGAGGCCGTGGACGAACTGGCAAAGATGGCGTCGGCATGGGCCCCGGTCCCCCCGAATGTCTTCACCAGAGATCTCCATAAGCCTTCCATTGACTACGCCTTGGCGGTGGAAGAAGGCCCATCGGTCGAGCCCACCACAGGACTTGAGGCCCCCTCGGTCGCTGAGACCCCCGTGGCCGAGACCGAGGTTATGGAAGTAGACGCAGAGCCTCCCAAGGCCAACCAGGGCATGGACTGGGGGGTCTTGTTCCTTGATTGCCTCGTCCAAGGAGAGCTCCCTGCAGATAGGACCAACGTCAGACGGCTTGCGCGATGAGCCAAGACTTACGTCCTCAGCAACGGCGAGTTGTACCAGCAAAGCCCATCTGGTGTCCTCCAGCGATGCATCACCACCGAGGTAGGCCAAGCCCTACTTTGGGACTTGCACGTAGGGTCCTACGGGCACCATGCAGTGCCTCAGACGCTCATCGGAAATGCCTTCCACCAAGGGTTCTACTAGCCGATGGCTGTTGCCGACGCCACCAAGCTAGTACGCTCCTGCGAGGGATGCTAGTACTATGTGCGACAAATGCACCTCCTGGCCCAAGCCCTCCAAACCATCTCCGTTACATGGCCCTTCACCGTGTGGGGGGCTGGACATGGTTGGGCCTCTACAGAAAGCCCCCGGGGGCTACACCCATCTGTTGGTAGCAATCGATAAGTTCTCTAATTGGATCGAGGCTCGTCCGATCAATCAAATCAAATCCAAACAAGCGGTGTAGTTCTTCACCGATATCATCCATAGGTTCGGGGTTCCGAACACCATCATTACTGACAATGGGACACAATTCACCGGCCGCAAGTTCCTGACGTTCTGCGACAACCACCACATCCGTGTGGCCTGGTCGGCCGTGGGACACCCTAGGACAAATGGCCAAGTAGAACATGCCAATGGCATGATCCTACAGGGCCTGGTCATTGTTGATCTGCCTCCTCTGGTAGCAAGGAAGCGGGCGGTGAGTTATTGATGAAGGCAACCTTGGAGGCGGTTCCGAGATCGGATCTACCATCACAAGTGTTGGGGTGATCGGTGCAGAATCGATCTACGCTGGCTCAATGAGCTCTCCGACTCCGTCGGCATTGATGACCCATGAGATGGATCTAACTGTGAAGATCTGGCTAGGCTACGGGAGGGACTAAGAGCCTACGGAAAAAGCTATCTTGTTCGACAAGGAAACAGCACGCACACCCCTACCTGGTGCGCCAACAGTCGATAGAATATTGTCGATAGTCCTCTGAGGGGTATCCCACGAAGGTAGATTGATCGGTAGAGAGGCATGCAATCAAGAATAAGAAGGCAACAGAGACACACGAGTTAGAGAGGTTCAGGCCATTAGTATAACGTAATACCCTACTCCTATGGTCTGTTGGTTTGTATTGGCTATCATATGATATTGCGTGAGTTTGGAGGGGGTCCCTACCCGCCTTATATAGTCCGAGGGGTAGGGTTACAAATCTGTTAGATCTGAGAGATAACCAAAAAGTAATAACATATTACAGGAATCTTGAGATCATACGTATTCTAATAGATCTCATAGTATCTTCAGGATATCTTCCCGGTGTCTTGCGGAAGGCGTCGAGCAGAGTCGTGCCTTGCAAGGCTTTGTCTTATGGGTTGTGCCACCCCTGGGGGCGCAGCCCATGTGGTCTGTCATGGGTATCCAGGGTCGTACCCCCCATAATCGGGCACTTGGCAAAAAACTGTCTGTCGAGTGCTAAAGAAACCACAATCGGCAAAATAATGGCACTCGGCATTCCAAACTCTTTGCCGAGTGCTGAAAAAAGACCACTCGGCAAACTAGAAAAAACACTCGGCAAAATAGAGACACTCGGCAAAAAACCGCCACATGAACATCCGTCAGTTAGTGTATCGGCCGTTAGGAGTTTGCCGAGTGTCCGTTAGTGGCACTCGGCAAATAATTAAGTTTGCCGAGTGTTTTTCTGTAGCACTCGGTAAAGAAATCATTTTGCCGAGTGTTTTTTTAGCACTCGGCAAATAAATAAGTTTTTTTCTCTTCTGACATTGAAACTTTTTCTACTCTTCACATACAACATGTGGTACTCCATGTTAAGATTTGGTATATTTCTGGATCTATTTGCTATATTTAATTAATTTATTGAATTTCAAGAAATTTTTTGGTATAAGTCAAATTTGAACTACAAGTGATTCAAATAATAGAATAAAATGAGTAGAATTTTTTGGTATAAGTCAAATTTTTTGGTGTTGACGAGGATGCCGGAGACGAGGTTCAGAATTTGAAGGACTTAGAATTACTTCAGCAATTACATCTAAGCAATAACGGTGGTGATGACATTCCTTCTTCGGAGCACGGGGATGATTATATCGACATGCGTGATAGTGATGATGAGACTTATGATCCAGCTAATCCCGATCATGATGATTATTTCTAATACATAAATGATCCATGCTAATTGATTTATTATTTGTCATACCATGTTATTTTCTAAGTATGTTTTGTTTATTTTGCATCTATTTTGATGTATTATCTGTGCTAATTGGTTTACTCTTTTTAATTACAGGTGATTGAACAATGGTGGACGGTATGAAGAGGATAACGTCACTTTACTCAAAAGCGACAACGACGCGTAAAGGGTCCGATGCAGCTGAGGGGTCTAGGAAGAGACCTCAAGGTAGACCCAGGGGTCGAGGGAAGGGCAGAGGAAAGATGAGGCCACCATCGCATGTACCTTCATCGCTATCTGAGTTACCTTCCGCTCACTCATCATCTGAGGAGGAGGAGGTACAGGTGGAGGAGGAGGCAGGGGTGGAGGAGGAGACAGGGGGTACCTCTTCCTCTACTTTGTCACATGTGTGGTTGCGAGGTCCCTTGAGCCTCCTGAGGCGACCAATACCTCTTGAGAGATGCCCGCAGATTCAACCCGATGGAGACAAGTAAGTAACTTTAGATGTTATCACTAATTTTTCATTTGATATGTTCAAAATTACAATAGAAACTAATAATTTATCTTAATCACTAGGGCAGAGGTTGGAGGAAGGTCAGTGGAGGTGATCACGCACGCCATGTGAACAGCATCCTTGGTCTTTTGATCAAGGAAAAGTTCCCTAGTCTGGTGCAATTCGGCAAAACTATTGAGCTGTCCTACACGTGGGCCCACTATGCCACCGTCCCTGACGCCCCTGATCGGGATGGTAGGGTATTCGACGATAAGGCGTAGCGTGTCAAGGCTGAGCTTTGGGTAAGTCTTTCTCACACTACATTGCTCAATACATCGCATTCATTGGACATTCTTGAAATAATGACTGGATACATCGCGTCTATATGCAGGATTTCTTTAGATGCAAGGAAGGATACGAGGACAAGGTGGATGCTGTGGCTAACAAAGCCACCAAGAAACTCGTCAAGGACATGCACTTCGAGGCGAGCATCTAGGCCATGATCTAATACCACACGGAAATTCTTAGAGTGAGGCTCCCTAAAAGTGCGGCAAGAACCATGATACTGACCCCGAAACAATACCTGAAGGTAAATATAGAACATTAATACTTATTTTTCTGAGATTAATTATGCTTAATTTCATCTTCTTATATGTCATATACTTGATGACGTAGGTGCCTCCGTGGTGGTGCGCCTACGATCTGCAGTGCTGGGCCCGAATGGTGGACAGGTGGTGCGACCCCGCATGGGAGGAGAATGACAACGCTTGCTGGGAGCCGCGTTTGCTGATGCCGGGTGTACCACAACTTCAAGGCAACCTCAACCTCTTAGAATACATGGCTAGATGGGTACGCGAATTCATTTCTTTATTCTAACGCTCAATTCTGCATAATTTCTAATCATATTACTTTTTCCAGTCAACGGCACATGGTGGCAAGCCTTGCTCCCAGTTCATGGCATATGCTTTGGCCCACAAGGGTAAGGCGACGACCGACGTCGCCTACAACTCAAAGGACCCACCCTTGGCGTATAGCAACGAGTCCGTCCACAGCCGCCTCAATGGATACACATCGATGGCAAGGGCGGTCCATGGTCCAGAGTACGATCCAAGCGCCCATGACCTTGATGGAGAAGTGGTCATGAGGGCGGGAGGAGGTAAGAAGCATGGCAAGTTCTGGATTGGTGACGGCACAATCGACACGACCAGTACTTCCATTCCCTCCTAGATTCGAGCACGGAGCACGAGTTCCAGCCCGGCAATACGCCCACGGCCGGACTCTACATGGTTCCAGATGAGCGCACTCCATGTTATTTCTGTTTTATTCATCGTTCATTGATTTTTACATATTTTTGCATTGCATTGTAACATTGGGATGAAATATTGTAGGCTCAGCTGGAACAAGAAATGAGGCGTCGGGAGGAGCTAGAGGCGAAGATGGAGGCAGAGCGGCAGAGGGCGGAGGCAGAGCGACAGAGGATGGAGGCAGAGCGGCTGCAGATGTTTGAATATATGAGGGGTGTTTACGCTGCAATCGGTCAACCTCCGCTACCGATGCCAGCCCCTCCTCCTCAACCTGCTCCAAATACTGTTTCAGGCACTGTGAGTCACTTTACAACCTTATAATCATCATTTCTAGTTTATGCAGAATCAATCTTACAAAGATGCCCAGACACTAGAAACTTAGTGACTAATGCTATATGTTTATTACCAATTAGTACTTAAGCAATTATACTAGAGCACAATGCAACTGAGAAGATATTGATGATAGTTGCAAGGGTTATACTAGTTAGGCAGCAGAGAGACTATACGTGTTGTTCAATCTTGTCTCACACATGCAATATCTTCTCCTTTGTGCAGAATCAATCGGTGATATCGAATGAGCCTCGTGACCCAGCGTGGTCGCAGTGGAACCCGTGGCCTAAGTGACTACTTGTGATTTTATTTGCATTTGTATTTGTGGATTACCTGTGACTACTTGTGACTATTTGTGGTTGTGAATAAACCTATTAGTGATTCTGAAGTTTATTTATATTTATGTGTTGTTGATATATCTATATGAACTGCCTGTGATGCTTATTGTGAACTATCTGTGATGGATGTGATGTTTATTTAAATGTGGTACGTGGCTATGACCGAACCAAATAAACTGATTATATGTGACAGCTTTGCCGAGTGCCATGAAAAATACACTCGGCAAATCAGACACGTGGCAAAAATCTGTGTATTCTGGGACTAAAATGGCTTATTTGCTGAGTGTCTACGCTGTGACACTCGTCAAAGAAGCCAACATTTGTACGTTCTGAGTCAGTCTTTGCCGAATGTCAGTATTTGACACTAAGCAAAGAAGGCAGGTTTGCCGAGTGCCCGGTATTTGACACTCGGTAAATCAGCCAGTTTTGCCGAGTGTCTCGGAATTGACACTCGGCAAAGCAGGCAGGTTTGCCGAGTGTTAGGTTCGGGACCCTCGGTAAACGCGCCGTGACCGTCTCCGTGCCGTCACGTTACTTTTTTTCGTCAAACGTCGGTTTCAACTCTCGGCAAAGTATTTGCCGAGTGTCCGATAGAAAACGCTCGGTAAAGAAACGTTTGTCATAACGGTAGATGTTGTGTGCTGTTTGCCGAGTGTTATACTCGGCAAATCCTTTATCAAGTGTTACACTTGGCAAATTCTTTACCGAGTGTTTTTGGGCTTTGCCGAGTGCCTGTGGCATACGACAAAGCCACTGTTCTGGTAGTGTTTTGTTATCTTAAAAAAAACACACTAATCTATTTGAGATTTAGTAAAATAATAGTAATCTTTGGAACGGATCAAGGTAGCAGTATTCTGCTCTAGTGGTCGACGAAAGATGTTTGTTATTTTTTAATAAAAAAATTTAAAAGATGTGGTTTTGGACAGTCGGACATACTCCGTACGAGTTTTGGCAAGCGTCGGTGCGGTGGTTCCTGCCCTTGCAGGTAGGGACTGGATGCATGTATAGTACGTGGCGGAGCTTCCGATCGAGACAGCGACATGTGGGCTCCCATACTTGCTGGACAACTTAATCGCTACCACTGCTGCTGCCGCTGCTTTAATTTCTGAACGTGCATGTAACCTCCTGCACTGTACTGCTTGCTGTACGCGTCCGTCCTCAATCTCTGTTCTTCTGGGTGCGGGAGGAATTACCGAAGACTATCGGCCTATTTGGTTGGCTCGTTCGGATCGTTATGGGTTCGTGAAAAAAATATTGTTAGTTAATTTGTGTGAAAAAAAAACTATTTTGACTTACGATCGTTTACGATAAATCACAGCCAAACGAACAGATTGGATACCGAAAGGATCCAATGGAGATCTAGACAGATTGATGGATTATTTGATGTGTTAATGTAGGAGAGGAGTATGGCCCCGTTCGCGTGCTCTTAAATCTGATTTGATTCGTTTCTTTTTTATTCAAAACAGTATTTTTCTCTCACAAATTTCTTTAAATTCATCCAAATTTATCCATATTTCTCCAAATTCCTACAAGCGAACGGGTATGTTAGGCTCTATTTGGTTCATGCAGTTTTTCCTAAAATTCCTATCACATCGAATATTTGGACACATGTATGGAGTATTAAATATAGACTAATTACGAAACTAATTGCACAACTTGCGACTAATTTACGAGACGAATCTTTTAAGCCTAATTAGTCCATAATTTAACAATGTGGTGCTACAGTAAACATGTGCTAATGATAGATTAATTAGACTTAAAAAAATCGCCTCGCAAATTAGCCTCTATCTATGTAATTGATTTTGTAATTAATCTATATTTAATACTCTTTATTAATATCTAAATATTTAATGTGACATAAATTTTAAAAACGACTAAAAAACCAAAAACACCTCCTTAATTGTGCGATAAGCACTCATATGCAACTCCAAACCACCTCACACTGACACACTGAGAGAGTGAATGCGCCTCCAACTGCATCAGATGAGCCACGTTTACGTCTGACGGCTCAGGCTGCCGCCATCACACTGCGCTCTAGGGTCTTGTTCAGCTTGCTGAAATTTCACTGAATTAGTTAAAAAATATTGTTTTTACTGAATTATTATGGGAGAAAAATATTGTTTCGATTAAAAAAAACAAGCTAAATAGTATGAATTATAAGGTAAGTCGAACAGGGCCCAGGTCATGTTAGGCGGTTGATAAGACTATCTCCAACAACATCTAAAATACAAAATTCATTCAACGTTTGGGTAGCGCTACAGTCAAATGATTCAATACACATTCGACATCCTCTCCAACAACAGGACCCAAAAAAGAATCCTTTCTGTAAATGGGTTTTCAGGAGAGAGGATACTCATATTTGAGTTGTGCCTCTCAGACAATCTAAAATGAGTCTCCTGTATAGGTACTTTATTGAAGACTGATTTTGAACTTCCTACTACTTATTTTGAATTTAGGTGTCTATTTAATCATCTATTGGAGACAGTCTAATGAATTCACTCTGCCTCAACTAACCACTGTGTATCTGTATCTATATCTGTATATGTGTACGTGCATCCACATCCATATGCCTGCTCCTCCTCCCAACACCCAACCACCTCCTCTTAACTCCCATGGATGGCGAGGTGCCATCGATCCATGGACACATTCGCATGCATCCACACCGACTGAAACTGCATGCAATGCACATGTGTCATCAGCACATCGATCGTAAGCCTATTTAAGGAGTGACATTCCACTGCAATCTCCTCACCAGCACTTGCTCACTGTATTCCAAAGCTAGTACCAGCAGTCTCCTCCGAGCAGCCGCACATCACACACACTCCCAGACACCCAAAGCATCGACGACATGGCTCGCATGCAGCTTGCTGTGGCGATCGCCGTCGTGGCGGCGGCGGTGGTGGTGCTCGCGGCGACCTCGGAGGCCGCCATCACCTGCGGGCAGGTGAGCTCCGCCATCGCGCCCTGCCTCTCCTACGCCCGCGGCCAGGGCTCCGCACCCTCCGCAGGCTGCTGCAGCGGCGTCAGGAGCCTCAACTCCGCCGCCGGCACCACCGCCGACAGGCGTACCGCCTGCAACTGCCTCAAGAGCGCCGCCCGTGGCATCAGCGGCCTCAACGCCGGCAACGCCGCCAGCATCCCCTCCAAGTGCGGCGTCAGCGTCCCCTACACCATCAGCACCTCCACCGACTGCTCCAGGTACATCTAGCCAGGGCTAGTACAAAGTGATGATCTGAATTCTGAATGAATCACTGCCACTTGCATATAGAGTTGCACGCATGCATGCATGCATGTACTGATGACTCAACAAGCAAGTCGTTTAACTTGTGCTTCGTCTTCCATGCAGGGTGAGCTAAACCAACGACAGCCTGATGGCCGATCGATGATCCATTCCGCCGCCGTCGTCGGCGCCGGAGCGTCGACGACCATGTATGCATGAGTATCTATCTATCTACGCGTGATGATGAGTTGTCTACTGCTACGTCGTACTACTGAATAAAAATCTCTCCGTATGTACGTACGTGTCGTCGCGTACGCTGTGATACGCTTGCATCGTAGCGTGTATGTACGTCCGTGTGTACGTGTGTGTGTGAGAGAGATGCCCTTTTGCTTGTTGGGTTTATTTTGGAGTGCATGCATGATGCTGTGTGTGCGGTGTTTATTTATTTCCGAGTACGTTCCTCGCTCCTGGTTTGTACTATGTTCGATCAATGCTACCTTATGATACATGCACACACATCTTTTTGTTTGCAAATTGTTGTTATGCATGCATGCGCCATGCATGTGACTGTGTTCGATGACTCCCAAACGCTTGGTCAAGAGTTACGGCTCTATATCTCTCCCGAACACTTGGTCAGTACATATGCAACTATATAGCACTAGCACGTACCTAACGAAAAACTGGGTTGCAGACTCGAGGATTTGAAGACGGGATTGTGATTTTAAAAATTAAATGGTCTGTCTACGCGTCACTCGAGTGTTTTTTTGGGCCACGTCACTCGAGTGTTGGACGGCGTACTAGAACCCGACTGGCAACTACTCCCTCCGTGCAGGATACAAGGCGTAACTGTTTTTTTTTTCCCTTAGTCCCATGATACGAGGCGTCTGCACTGGCTTTAGCTTCCGCATGCAACAACTAATGCAGGACCAAATCTGACTTCTGGACTCCCTCACGAGTGCATTTGTGCAGCATACTTGAATGCTGGAAGTTAATTGGCTAGGCCGTTTCCACATGCAGCATCACAGTAAATTAGATGGAGAACCAAAACACTTCGCCTTTAATGTGTAAGAGTTAATTTACTTATTGCTCTTGGTGCCAAAGAGACTTGCGCAAAGGGAGTAATAAAAAATCAAGTGATTCTTGTCCATGCATCACTTGATTTTCATGACCCTTGCATCTAGATCATATGAATAAAAAAACTATCCAAATAACACAAAAAAATTAGCCAGATTATATTTATGTAAGCCAAATTGAAAAATATCAAAGGAGAATAAAATAAAACATACATAAAATAAAAAACAAAAAAATAGTCAGATTATTTCTATGAAAGTCAAATTAGAAAATTTCAAAGGAGAACCAAATAAAACATACGGAGAATAAAATTAAAATCCAAAACAAAGAACAGATAACTTTTCAAATAATCCTGACCATTCTCACGTATGAATAATCAATTTACACTAAAATAGAAAGAGTAAAAAATGATCCAATCAGATTGTATGAATAATCAATTTACACTAAAATAAAGAGTAAAAAATGATAATCTGCTGTAAAGTCATGAATATGTATACACAGCCCTCGTTTAGTTGCCGGATTTGGCACCGGCAAAATCACACTGTAACAACACTGTAGCGCACTGTAGCGTTTTGTTTGTATTTGATAATAATTGTCTAATCGTTGACTAATTAGGCTCAAAACGTTCGTCTCGCAAAGTACAACCAAACTGTGCAATTAGTTTTTGATTTCGTCAACATTTAGTACTTCATGAATGTACCGTAAGTTTGATGTGATAGGGAATCTTTTTTTTTTTTTTTTTTTGCATAATGCCAAAGTTTGCATTTTGGGTAACTAGCTGATGCGACATGATGGAGACAGGTTGCATGCACTGCACAAGAAACGCTGGGTCCCGCGTTTTCACGGCCATGCTCGCGGCGTTTGTTCTGTGACTGCAGGGAGCATTGGGGTCACGAGTGGGGACCACGTTGACCTGCAGGAGGGTGAGCTGCCGACAGAGTTCACGGGCAGGCGCGAGGATGCATGCGCAGAAAATCGAGTGAGCGGAAGCCAAGAAACCCACGAGCAAGGCATAGATTTACTGTAAAAAAAAATACTCACGGTGGAAACTAAAACAAGGACCTAGCCACGCTTTTTTCACGAGACGACGACACGCACTACTCTTCAAATACAGAATTCATCTGATGGATGAACAAACACAAGACAAAACTAGAAAACACAGCTTTGTGCTGTGAGGGGCTTGGTAGCAAAAGATGTATAATTATTATCTTCCTCAGTCCTAAATTAGAGATAGTTTTGTCTTTTATAGATACATGGTTTTTATTATGCATCTAGATATACGATATGTCCACATACATAGTAAAAGTTGTCTAGATACATAATAAAAAGTTGTGTAGATACATAATAAAATTTATGTATCTAGAAAAGTCAAAACGATCTATAAATTTAAAAGAAGGAACTACTAAACATACGCACCTATATGATGTATATCATCCATCTTAAAGCTCATGTTTTGTTAGACATGGCTTTGAACAGAATACTTGCCATTTTTTGGTAGGAAATTGATGTAACTTGATATTTGTATTAAAAAAATACCTATGATTTATATATATTAATATGGCGCCGGCACCTATTGGTCAAATTAAATCATTACTGTCCTAAAAAAATGTGTCCTATATTTTTGGATGGATGGTAACTTGCCCAAAATATATACTCCCTGTGCTCACAAAACAATCAAAAGAGACATTTTGATATCGTCGTAGTTCAATCATTTCAAAACCTTTGACGACAAATGATTTTTTTTTTTATTAAAGTGACATTTTCAGGTTGTCTTACGTCAATCATTTCGAAACCTTGACTATTGAATGATGTCTACATGTTTAGTTTGAATGTAGAAGTGATGATGTGGGTAGATTTGTCTTGAATATAGTTTATTTCATAAAAAATATACATTTTCCATATTTACATATGCAGTACTTAAAACTAACCTCAATCTAAAAGTGGGCTTACGTAATAAGGAATAGTCTAAAAAATTAGAAATATAATTAGGGATTTTGAACAGATGACTTCTTAAGACGAGTATGCCACGTCAAAAATAAAAGTCAGATACAAAACTTGAGTAGCATAATCAAAATAAAAGCCAAAAAATAAGAGGAGTGGGCTCACATAGCAAAATTGTGGGATCACCATATCCTTTGTTCCTGCAAGGGGATATTACTTTTGAATTTTACCGAGGTTTCCGTACGTTTTGAGGCCTACTTGGTAAATATACCGGGGTTTATAATATATAGATGGTTCAAACACCCAAGACATTATGTTGTGCATGCACGTCAAGCTAGCTCCTCCGCACGGCAAGAGCATTAAAAGTATGGAGGTGTACACAGTTTGGTGAATGGAAACTAAGGAACGGCGTCCTTCACATACTCCTGTTAGAGCTAGAGAAGGCACAAGAAAGACGCCCCCTAATGACAAATAGAATTGGAATTCAAGAAATATCTTAAGGCAAAATCAATGAGTCTGGCCGCAATACAGAAAGCAAAGGTGAGGCAACACTCTCGACCGTCCTGGATACTGAAAGGAGATACAGTACTAATACTCCTTTTTTTTCCAACTACATGCAACAAGAACAACAAGAACGCGGCCAATCAGTTGGGAGATGCTGAGTTACTCTCTACATAACCTTGATGAACTGGACATGCTGGTTACGGAGCATGAGCTTGTTAGCATAATCAAGGAGCTTCCGCTGGAAAAGGCCCCAGGACCGGATGGTTTTATCAGTATTTTAAGTTGGGAGACAATCAAGAGCGACAATCACAGAACCCAAAAATGCATCTATTCAATGAAGCAAATATAGTTCTGCTCCCCAAACAGGAAGCACAAACAATGTCTGAGTATAGA